>NW_004797447.1:365411-380658 GCF_000002075.1 Aplysia californica
GAGAAGAAGAAGAAGAAGAAGAAGAAGAAGAAGAAGAAGAAGAAGAAGAAGAAGAAGAAGAAGAAGAACAACAACAACAACAACAACAACAACAACACGCTCTTCGCGGCTCCAAACATTTCGAACGGATAGGCTACCACACACAATAACAACAACAACAACAACAACAACAACCAAAACAATTACAATAACAATTGTTAGGACAGCAACAGCAACAACAAAAAGAACAACAACAACAACAACAATAACAATAACATGAAAATATTATAGCTAGAGAAACATTGGCATTAATTTTGTATTACCAGATGGATGCTTAACAAAGGATCTACCCAGCGTGAAAACTGATTAAGCTCTCTTCATTTTCACTAGAGCATTAGGTTAGTTGATAGCAAGGACGGTATTTTTTCTGTCAACTAATTAAAATACAATAAAAACGCACATATCGTGATTAATTTTGCACGCTTGTCGGGGAATATTACAATTTGTTACATTCATTTGATTACTATCCTCATTGGTTTTGTTCTTACTGTCGTCGATATCATAACTAAAGCCAGAAAAATAATAATCCCAGAACAGTTTTTACAGTCATCAACATTATTAAGATACTTTAGGGAGAAGAGCTGTCTTCTTTCTACTTGTTAATTCGAATAGAGCGGTGCAGAACACGTCCTGCCCTAGTCCGAAGACGAAAGAGGATGCAATATTTTCCCTTTTCTCATTCAAGTTGACGTGCCTAGTTTAAGTTTTAGACAACAATACAGTTGTACAACAACCACCACTACCGCAGACGTGACTACTACCAGCGTCACCACCATGTACAGAATCCTTATTTGATTGCGTCAACAGGTTTTCGTCTTTTGTCTTCTTCAAGGACGACATCCCGTCAACTATATAAGCTTTAAGAATATAAATAGGCCCTGAAAATTCACTTCAAGCAGCCTTTCCTGATAATCCAGAATACATGGCTGGTCTTTCTCTACATTTTGCTAAGAGATTCATTGCACCCGTTTACGGTCTTAATAGAAAAGGGTAAAACGTAATGTTTCTTCTGTCAGATTGCAATGTTTTGGCTTCTCGTGTAGCCATAAATCATGGCCCTCTTATTGCAGCTTATACGTCGGCAGAGATCTCGAGATGTGAGTCTGGGTGAGGTGGAATGGATTTGGGACTCCACTGCATTTCACCCGAAAGACAAACGTCAGATAAATTAACTTGTCGTATTTGTCTGAGCGGGGAAGAAATATGCAGTTTTGAAGGATGGGATGTCTAGAAATAAATGAAAATGTATGCCGAATAGCATAGATATTTGCATTATCCACTGCATAGCCTACCCACTTGAAAAAGGAGAGCGGTTGATTCTTGGTCGATGTACCGGATTTGTGTCCTTTTTCTTACCAGTGTAAGGATATTAAGAAGTAGTATCTCTGAATGTTAAGTTCGTCTACTGTAACTACGGCTGAACCCCTAAAGCTATTATGTGAAACAAAACAGTGAGTGTTTGCAGCATGATGTACTTTAGTAAAAATTGACTCATTGAATACGAGTGCACGAAGTACGTCCAAGATGGAACTTTTCCTATCCTGTAAAATCAACAAATTTGTATTTTTTCAGACATGAAATATTATGTACTTGAACATACATGGTTCAAGCAAACAGACACATGGTTGTTATTTAACATTACAGTCCTTGACCTCAATGCATGTTTTCTTTCCATGTTTTCTTTTTAGTCAGCGGTCAAGCGCAGTGACAATAACCGATTGGTCAGAGTCATTGGAGCTGCATTTAATTAAGAGTATAATAATTTCTTCCTCGTCTTCAGATTGCTGCCCTCAAAGCTCTGCTTTGATTTGGGTAAGAAACAAAAGTCTAATGGTGCTAAGTCTGGGGAAAAGCGGGTGTATTTAAGGATTTCCCAATACCAGGAGTCCATAAAATTGGGGACCTGTCGAGAAGTATGTACTGGCACGTTGCAATGATGGAAGGCAGCCTCTTTCTCAAGCAAACCCAGTCGATTTCTTCTGATTGCTTTGGTCAACTTGATTTTAAGAACAATCTAGTACATGTAATAGCCAGCATTGACTGTTGTGCTAACGGGAACCAGCCAGTTCCAAACCACACATTTCTAATTGAAGAATAAGATGTGCATTACTTTCAAAGCATTTTACCTGCGTCAAGCTGTCTTGTGTTGTGGTGATTCTCGGTTTCTCCATTCTGTTGGTAGTCTTTTCAGCTCAAGAATCTCATGAATGCAGACATGTTTGATCGCCTGTAGTGATTCTTCTAAAATATCACTTTTTCTGTGTCACTTTCATTTCTTCTCCACCATCTCAGGACTACGGGGGAATTATTTGAAGACGAGAAAAAGCAAAACAAAATTAATGCTGTGCTAAGTATTACTGCCAAAGCGAACAAGGTCACAGCGTTTTATCGCTGGTTGCATTGGTGCATTACGGTCAACGCTTGTTATGTTGAATAGAAAATACAGAAAGAGCATTTTATGTCAGCCGTTTCTACGAAGGAAACAAGGAAACTTTATTCTTTTGTAATTCTTATTTCTGAATTTAAAAAAAAAAAAAGAAAGAATGGATAATCTGACAACGCAAAATCATAGGTTTCAAGATTCTGCAATACCTGTCTTTGTTACCACCTTTGCAACTAGGTCGGGAAACATTTTTAAAAAATTCCTATTTCAATAGCTACATTTTAAAGGGGCAGCACAATAGGTACTGTCGTTTCCCTTCATTTAAAACTAGACAGGTTAAACGTGGGCTACTTTAAATTCGAAAGATGGAAAGCAGCTTCTACTCTTTCACTTTATGTAAAGATGGAAAATATCACTCGAGAACTCGAAATCAGAGGAGAAGGTAATTGTTGTCTTGATTTATTGTTAAAAAAGAGGTAGGGGTATTTCCAACCTTAAAAAACTCCCAGAAAAGTCAAAGCCCAAAATAAGTGACAAATAAAAGTGGATAATATGTTTTGTGCCATGCAAACGAAAGATGAAACAACGCATTAAGCATTTAATGCCTTATTTGTAGTCCATCCGTTTTGTTCTTGAGATAATTGCTGTTAGCAGAGTCACCTAAACTTGCCAATAAATTATCTCCCCTGAAAGCCCCCAGCGTGTTCTTGAATCAAGGCCAGTGGCCGTGCACGCCAGATGAGCGGTCCCTGCACGCGAGCGGTGACCTAAAGCTTCATTAAGTGAGCTATTCAACCTGGAAGCACAGGAAGCACCACCAACATCGTTTCCGGTTCTTTCTTGTTGTCGCCTCGATGAGCTCATTCCTTCTGCGGCTTGCCACGTCAGCACACGCGAAGTTTATTAGACCTGCGAACGATACGACTTGTTGAAGTTGTCCGTTGCGCTTTGACGTCAGTTTGGACTCTCATTTCCAATGGCATTTCAATGTAGAGTAGCTGAGCGCCGCGGGTATTAAATCGGGTACATCAACTGCAACTTAGTTGGCATTACTTGTAGACTGCAGTGTGATGGACTGTGATTCATACCATCAGCGTAACATTACTCAGCTTGAGGAGGTTTCTTTGAATCGGTGCAGTTGGAAATTAACCTTAAGCAATAGAACAGGCTTCTTCTAAACCAACGTTATATGTTTTTTGGGGTTCTTTTTTTTGCCGTACCAGAGAATTAAAGTTTTCGACATATTTGTAATCTCATGGCCTTAATGAACTTAAAGAAGAACGAAGAAACGATTGTGATGTCTTTAGACATATATTTTTTTTCGTTATCGATCTTGAAGCTGTTTTGTTGCAGGTCAGCAGCAAACGCGTAAACAGAACAAGTTAGGACAACTATCCTTGCCTGAACACCCTCTTACAAAACCACTCAATGGCTGTTGGCGGTCGGACACGACCGATAAACAGAGATGCTATCACGCTTTTAGTTTGCCGTTGGCCTCAGACTGATGCGTTTGGAGACGACATTCATCAGCAGGCAATCGCAGTCTAAATCGACCCAAGTAATGGCTTGCGGGAAATGTATGTCTTTTGGCGTCTCATTCCAAAATAGCGGAGGTATTTTCTGCAGCTTAAGTGACTGCAAGAAAGGTTTCCTCAGTATTTAAAGTCGTATTTATCTGCAAACAAATGCAGCCCACCACTGACATCAAGATGAGGTTGTTTATCCTACTATCTATCTTTTACTCCCCGCAGCTCGTATTTGCCCTTTCTGTCTTTTCCTAATTAACACTACTCCTTTCCACCCCCATAGTCCTCTTGGAAATTCAGAAAAACATACTCTCTCTCTCTCTCTCTCTCTCTCTCTCTCTCTCTCTCTCTCTCTCTCTCTCTCCCCCCCCTCTCTCTCTCTATCTCCCTCTCTCTCTTTTTCTTTCTCTCCCTGTCTCTCTCTCTCTCTCTCTCTCTCTCTCTCTCTCTCTCTCTCTCTCTTTCATACACATGCACACACACATACACACACAAATACACACGTACACACATACAAGCACACACATGCACACAAATACAGACACTTGGTAATTTAATCAGTGTTTTAGCGTACAAATGCGAGGCCACTGGCGCCTACAAACAAGGATTCGCACATTTAAAGTTCGTATCCATTCAAAGACATACATTTTATTAAATGTCAACCACATAGAGAATTTACCTTAGCCTTATCACTCGGAATATCCAGTTCCATGATCTGATTGTGGTAGACTTGTTTCGATCAGCTTCTATGTAGTATTCTATTAGTCAATCCAATCTCCTGTTTTTCAAACAGCCTCCTGGTATCGTGTTTCTTTTTACGAGCTATGAGAACTCTGTCAATAGATCAATTTCTCACGATTCCACAGTCATTACTTTGGGGAAAAAAGACTTCAGAGTCTGTCGCGAGCTGTGTTCAGGTCTTTAAGAGCCATATACCTTATCAGCCATGAAATATTATACGGTTTTATTATTGTGCTGTCGAGAGTGAGGGCAATTTAGTTGTTTTATCACAAAGTCAATATTAATTCGTGAGTTACTCATAAATCTACTGCGTTTTCATATGACGTATTAGGTCCGGTCTGCACGAAAACTGAGGTAAACACTATGCTGATTAGTGTTCTAATAAGGCAATTTGGGGAAAATGGACCAAATGTCGAGTCATATTACTTGTCATTTGCGATAATGCGAAGAGGACAATAAATAAACTGGTTTTCGCATTAAAGAAAACAAAGGTTATTTATATTTTATGAAATACATTACCCATTTAAACTTTTAGTTCAATGTTTGCATAGAAGCCATTTTATCTCGTGTTCTCTCCATAAAACTATCAATTTTATTTTTGCCCAGTTAACCGTCTGTTTAGGTTATGTAAGTTAAAGTCTACACAATAAATGGCTGTCTTATAATTTTCTTAAGTTATTTGGTTTTTAATTTTTAAAAAAAAATTATTTTTCAATATAGAGCAGCCTTCTACCCCCCCCCCCCCCCAAAAAAAAAAAACACAACAAAACAAAACAAAACAAAAAACAAAACAAAAACAAAACAAAAACAACAACATTATGCTCGTTTAAAATTTTCTTTGAGTGGAATAGCGTGGTTAAAACCGTATCTGGGTATTTGAATACCTTGATTGTCGCTATTTCTTTCTTGGCTTTTTTAACACTTAATTTTCTGAAAACGTGATGTTGTGTTACAGATGGTTATTAGAGTCTTCCACTAACGTCTGTTTGCTTCTTAATTTCATACTTAATATTATTCCCTCGTTTCTTTTTAAATTTTCCATCAGAAATCCATATCAGAACTTGGCAGTAATCGTGGGGCATTCGCAGATGGGCGTATTTTTGCAGTTTGATGCTCTCTTTGAGAGGTCAGACAGCCCTTCTAAAGCATATTCATTAACTTACCGGATTGTGCTTGCCCTTGAAAATGTTTAAAAGAAAATACACAGGCATAATAAAATATAGAATAATTATAGATATCAGCGAAATTTGCCTGATACCACCTTTAGTTTTTAACGTACGTTTTTGTGTGCAAGAACAGTTGTTATGCAATGATCTTCATTAACATAAATACATAAATTATGATCGATCACCAGATAACGGAATCGAGGAGATCCTTATACGGGAAATCGCTAGCTATTATTTACAGAGTTTCTTTTTTTTATAAATCCAAGGAAAAAAATGATTCATAATAGTGGTCCTAATCGAGGCAGTTTATCTTCGCAGTTGGATAGTTCAATATAATCTGAACTTTTAACGGATTTTGAGTTCCAAACACAAAGTGTACATGGAATAGAAAAATATAACCCTAGCAAAAATACCCTATGAATTATTTTTAAAAACCCAAAGAACAAACCAAAACAAGAAAAAATGAATAAATAAAAGCTTAAACAAAAAACAAACCAAAAAAAAACATTTATCAGTCTGACAGGGGAACAATTTCAGAAATCTTCTTAGGAATTTTTAGAACATAAATAGAAAGCCATGCAGACAAAATAGAAATATTAAAGGACTCTTGAAAACTTGTCCTATCTTTGTGAGTGAAGTTTGACACAAAGGTATTTTTGCTTGGGTTGTACGTTTTTTCTCTTCCATATACAGACTAAAACACACTGTGGATACACCACCATGGGTGTGTTAACTAGATAACGTACTAACTGAAGTGAAATGTCTATTTGCTCTTTACAAAACTTAGACGAAAAACGCACGCCCCAAAGATCATGTCATTACGCCCCAAAAAACCAACATCGGTATAATAGTCAAGTGTGTGTGGCACCTTCTTTTCTTAATTCATTTAATTCATTTCAGTCAAATGGTTTGCTCCATAGAGGACCGGAAATACGCTAAAGTCCACGATCTACGATAAAATGTAATACGAGTCTATAATCAAAATTTACCATTTAAAAAAATAATTGGAATGAACACAAAAAAGGGGTGGGGTGGTTAATAACAGTTTGTCAAGATGATAATCACAACACTTACGTTTCACGCAAACCGTCGGCCTACTTGTTCGTGCCAGTTGACGTATTATTTCGTAGCGTTAGAACATTTCTCATAAACGATTTATCTTCGTACTTTGTGGGATCACTTTTTCTTTGAGAACAGCCTTCAATTGGAAGCCCTAACGTTGAGCGGTTATTGCACACAATATAAAGGCTTTCCCGACAATAATTTATGCGCTCTAAACGTAGATTGAGCCTTTACTGACCCAAATCTCTTTGGCAAATTTGCTCAGAATATTCCCCACTTGATAGCTGGTGGTGATCATAATTTTCTTTGTATGTTCCTGGTTAGCTGTGTGTCAGAGAATCTGGGTTACTCATCAAATTACATGTCGAGCAATGTTCCCGGTGACAACAGTTATAGAAGGAGACTGCAAATTGGAAGATGTAGGAAATAACTGATCTTCTCCTCACAAAAGAATCAATTAATCGCCAGCGGCTACGATTTCCTTTCACCTTGCCTATAGAGCATGATCTTGAAGATTTTTGTATTCACTTGATGGTCGTCTTCTGCCAGTTTCCTTAGAATTTTTTAGATGAGTGTCTTTGTACTCACTATATGTTCGTCCACTGCCCGTTTCTTTTCATCACCCTCGGTCAAAGACCGCCCAATGTGACCCAAACAGAAAGCCCAGCGACCTGGGAAGCAGAGACTGTCGGGAAGGTTCTATTGACCGGGTTCTAATACATCCTGACCCGGCCTCAAAGCCTGACGAGATCCCTACAAGATTCGAAGCTGGATGAAAAGACATTCGTGGGACACCTCACTTAAATCATTGTATGCAAATAAAAATCCCCCCAAACATCCCGTTTTCATTGAGGTTGATCCACTCTTCGAAAAAAGGGATTATATTTATTTTTGTCAATATCCTTCTTCTTTGAACAAAAAGCGAGCGTCTCTGAGCTGAAAAGCGTTTAATTATCAGAAGGGCAAATAGTGTTCTTCGAAGTGCAATATTTGGTTAGCTTTTCTGTACCCCATGGGTTCTTTGACCTTACAAACTACACACTTGGTCGTGGGTCCTTGAGGTTGTGGGTGTATTTATATTCAATCCTAATCATAATATGAATTTAGCTTGGTACAACTGAAAAATTTACATTATAATAAAACTATACAAACTAGTTTGATTTAACTATTTTAAACTAATCATATGATCGAAGGCAACAAGCAAAAATCGTGCGGTCGATTCTCGTGCCTGAGGATGAATAATATATTAGTTATATCTGTCTGTAGGCTGGGATGTTGTATCCCACTGTGTCTGAGAGCAGCTTGAATTATCTAACCTGTGTCAGGATACACGTATAGCATCAACAAACTTTAAATCATGTAGCACAACGACGTTTTAAAAAAAATTAATTGATTTGTCTTTTGTCAGAATATTGTCCGAAACATCGGAAGATTCAACAGTCGTTTATGGAGTTTTTCTCCAACGTGTCGTGTCATTTATGAGATACTATGAGGTTAAGACACTCGTTTGATTCTAGTTTATTCTTCAGAGTGTTGTTGGTTTTATCACATGTCTATCTGAACTTACTAAGCCAAACGGTAAGAAGAAAAAAGAGGAACATCATTTAAAAAAATGATATGAACAAGTCGAAATAATACTGGCGCATACAAACAAACAGACAAATAAGCAAAAACAGTTTCCCAGAGTTTACCAATTATTTTTTTAGCGGCACAGTGATTTTTCTGGCGTGTGCTAATTTGGTACAAATGACATTGTCTGTCGCCAGTGTGTGCTAAGTTGAGAATATAAAGGGGAATACTTTGGATTACCGAGGGCCATAACTGGGCAAAGGACAAAAATAAACAATACAATTAACGCCTACTTCTATTTGAAAAAACGCTCAAAAACCCGAAACAATCCGAAACATTAAGGTCATAAAAGATTTCATTATGTTTAACCTTGGAATCAATTTCGTTAGAGCGTATAATTAAAAATGATAGCTTGTGGCACGCAATAAAAAGAAATCCATTAATGTTATCAAATGCTCAGTTACCGAGCGGTATAGCTGATTGTGTCCAACTAGTGGCCGGGTTATCGCATGAACCGATGACGTTCCCCTTTTTACGGCAAATGTATGAGACTGTTGAACAAATTACGAAAAGGGAACAGAATAATAAAACAGGCAAGTGGAGTGTGGGTGGGTATTTAACGAGCGGTGCGGATATGTGGTCCCAAATTCGTGATACACTTTGACAATTAAAAAACAAACCGCGCCCCCCCCCCCAAAAAAAAAAGAGAAAGTAGTTAAAGAGAGTAAGAAAAATCACTCATTGTGTTTGACTTAGTTCCGTAATGAACCTTGTAGTTGCTTGTTGATAAACAATAGTTGGCTTTTTTTGTTCCTTTTTTACCCGAAGCTGATGAACAGAATGATCTCATTTGCAAAGTCATCCTTTTATTCAGCAAATAAAACGACAACATAGTGTTTGTTTATGACACGCTTCACTGACAATACTCCTCTGGGACTGATTCCAACATAGAGGTGCTCTTGCTAATGAAGCAGATTGATGAAGCATATTTATGAGTTGTTTGAGTACTGCTTTCAACAACGGAAAAAATAAAGCACTTCTATAAGCTGGAACTATGGGTGCATTCGTAAAAAGAATTGTTTCCTCATGAAACTACCTAGATTCATGGCTCTTGATAATTTTTCCTCATGGGGACAAAGATAAAAGATGAGTCTAAAACTCCCACAAGAGCACATAAATTTCATACCACATATGCGTCTTTTTAATGCAAAACCAAACACTGTGCGCATGAAAGGACAATTGAATCATCGTGTACAAACGTTAGCAAATGCGTACATTATTTGAACATAGGGACATTCGGTGACTGTTAGTCTGACGAATTAATCAAGGCTGTTTGCTGTTCACTGTTTCCCTTGTGTCAATAAACATACAATAACCTCGTGTGTTTTGGAGCCTGGCAATCCTCTGGATAGTGTCAATATTTATGGGTTCTATGTTAATTTTGACATAGCACGGTTCGTGTCAATTCTAGTAAGTCGTGATCAAGTCGAAATCAAACTCTGCGGGCCTGATACAGAGTCTGGGCACCCTGTCCAAAAACACAGCGGCATCATTTTTATAGCGCAAAATTGAGAACAAAAATGTGATAGGGATTGATGTTCGGACACACACACCCAAACAAACACACACACCTACACACATAAAAAATATTATATTATATAATATACAATATTATTTAATATTAGACACTCACACATACACACACACATACACACACACACACACACACACACACACACACACACACACACACATATATATATATATATATATATATATATATATATATATATATATATATATATATATATATATATATAGTATGGCTCTGTCATTTATGCAGTCGGTCAATTTGCCTTAAGATGGTCTAAAAGGTTGTCTTCATGCACTTTCTTTCATGGATAATCCATCCTATGTTTGAAGCGCAGATTCTGTCGCAGTTCTTGCTTGTCCGTAACGTGGATCGAAGCTCTGTATTTCCTTTCGTCTCTGACGTTTTTCAGCCTTGATTGTTTGACTGTTTGTTTATATATATATATATATATATATATATATATATATATATATATATATATATATATATATATATATATATATATTTATAATGCACACACACATACACACATACACTCACACACACGCATAAACGCACCCAAGAGAGAGAGAGAGTGAGGAAGAGAGAGTGAGAGAGAGATCCAGAGAGAGATCCAGAGAGAGCGAGAGAGAGCGAGAGAGAGAGAGAGAGAGAGAGAGAGAGAGAGAGAGAGAGAGAGAGGCAGACAGACAGACATACAGAAAGATAGATAGACAAACAAACAGACGGTTTTTAAAAAAACGACAGGAAGGCAGAAAGACATATACACAGTTATAGAACAGAAACACACAGGAAGACGAACTCAGAGACAGACGAACTGGCAGTAAGGGATTCTTTTCTGCTTTTCATTTAGTACCTCGGTACTCGATTTTTTTTTTTTTGGAACTGCGGGACGATTATGTCTTTTTGACGTCGGGGGTGGCCGACAAGAGGCCAAACATATAAACCCGAAGAAGGGAGAGATGGAGTGTAAAAATAACGCCTTATTTGACCAGAATAGAAGACTGGAGAATTGAAACACCACAAATACATGGAGGCTGTGTGATTTTGAAAACAAAAGTAACAAGAATAGATACGAAACCAAAAAACACCCCCACCCCCCCCTTCCCAAAAAATTTTAAAAAACAAAATAACCCAGACATTTTTGGTGGGGTAAGGACGTAGAACACGAAACGGAGTCATCATTCGCACTGTAATATTGTCACCAAAAAAAAATTCAGGGCACTGATTGGTTTAAATCATCTCTGTACAATGTTCATGTTTTTGTGCGGGTGCTTACAGTTAGAGTCCATTTCTCCAGATCCTGGCTGTTTAGCTCACTTAATAGCACGCTCATCCACTGAACGGAAGAAACACGTTGCCATTCCACATTTTTAGCTCTTTTTCTCTCGATCTGTTTGTACAATCCATTGTCTCTCTATCTGATGTCAAAGGCCATCTAGGTTATGATCAAAATCGTATGAAGGAGGTGAGTATATTTACTATTTCAGACTATCAAAGTCATGCTTATCGAACCCACAATTAATTTGTAGAATGCAGAAACAAGAACCAAGTTTTACGGTCTTTCTGACCATTTTAAAAATAGTTCATCATAACAATAACAACAATAATATTTTGATTTCAACAGCACAACAGCAGGTTTTGAAATTCCTAATCTATGAGAATCAGATTTCTGTCGTCCACTACACATTTTAAGGTGTTTTCTTTCTAAGAACTTAGAGTAGATAAAATGGGAAGGGGAAGCATTGTGGTGAAATCAGGCGCTTGTCAACATAATGAAATAAAAACAAATTGCATAACATTACGGCCGATGGGCAATATTTTTCTTAGTTTCTTTTTTTTGGCTCAACATCTTTTATGTCCATTTAAAAACATTTATTTTGGGTGGATTTTACTGAAAAACATTGATTAAAGGCACAAAAAATGTAAATGTTCAGTTCCCAAGGACTCTCAAGATATAGAAGTTTCCAATCTTTGGCGGCCGTTTTCTTGCGAATTTTTCTTCTGAAACCAGACGACGCTGACCTCCTTCAATAGCAAATATTCTGACTTCTATTTAAAATAGATGTACATTTTTTTCACCAAAAGGAAGGCAAATAAACATGCCCTAAAGATTATACCAATAACCCCGTAAGCCCAAATATCGACAAGAACCTGATTTCAGCACGTCGTGACACAAATATTCCATGAAGTAAGAAACTTAGAGGACAATTTCTTTTATTGTAAGAAATATACGTAATGATTCGTCAAGCCGTTGTAGATTACTTCCGTTTTGAAACTGTATTTCAATATTATTATCTCCTTTATTCATAGCAGAAGGAACAGTTAAGTTTGAATTTCCGAAACCCAAATATTTACTTTGTCTTTTTCGTTCTGTATTCTACTGCTTCCAGACCATATCGGACAAGGGCGTACCAACCTTAACCAATGAATGCAAAGCTGCATGATGTACGAGTTACGTTCAGTGCAGCCGTTAGTTATGGCTGCGGACAAGAAAGACAAGCCGTTTACCTGATAGCGATCTGATTCGTCTTTTCACGTTCTGTTTTGCTTTAGTTGAATCACTTTCAACTTTCCAGCAAGGAAACAGAAAAGGTCAAGCAAACATCTGATGTGTTTGCACCGACATTCTCTCAGTCGTTTCGAGGGAAGAACAAAGTCTTAAATTCAATTGAGTATAAGGGCGGACTGTTTCTTTGCGATGAAAATACTGCAGTTGAGAGAATGAAGAGTTCACTTCAGACGTCTTAATGCTAGCCCTGGGCATTTTATTGTTGGTATAGGAGTATTTTGCATGCGTAGAAATTTATTTTTGTGCGGTTGCGAAAGGGTACAACCAGATTGAATCTTGGAGACTTCAAAGAGCACGCGAGAAACGTAGAGACTCTTGACGAAAACGGGGGTATGAGGGCAGTGCGTGTGATCAAGAGGAGAGAGCTGGCTGAGGACGGGGTTGAAAGTAATTTCTGTAGGGTCGAAGATTATATGGCGTTTGCCGAAGAAATGAATCAAACACAGATAGTAGAGATCACTGTATTGAAGATTCTTTGCTTTGCCCAATGCCAGACAGTCTTTTCAAAAGTAAGCCCATTTCTGTTAACTGGTTACTTCAGTACCCGATATTTTTTGGAACTGCGGGACGATGATGTCTTATTGACGTTTAAGTCTGGGAAGCCCAAGGTCTCGCTGCTTGGTAATCTGAATGGGAGACGATAGAAAAGTGAGAAGGAGAGAACGAAAATCCTCCAAATCAATAGACTCGGGGTGTCTTAAAAAGGGGGAACAACGAGACGGAAAAGAAATTTGGAGTAAAAAAGGGCAAGAAAAGAACAGGAGAAAGCCAGATGCACAAATTGGAAGATTGGGGGGGGGGGGGCGGTGTCAGGTTTTGGCTTAAAAGTGAAGATGTATGCAGCAGGCAGGTAAATATGTAGGAAAGTAGATAGGTGGGTATGTCTGTAGGCACATAGGAAGGGGTAGGTAGGTAAGTAGGTAGGTAGGTAATTATGTAGGTATTTAGGTAGGTAGGAAGGTAAGTAGGTAGGTAGGTAGATATATCTGTGATTACGTCCATGCAGGTATGCATGTGTGTAAGTGTTTTTGTATGTGTGTTTATGTGTTTGTGTGAGAGCGTGTGTGTGTGTGTGTGTTTGTGTATGCGCGTGTTTGTGTGCGTATGTGTTTGTGTGTTTGTATGTGTGTGTGTATGTGTGTGTGTGTGTGTGTGTGAGTGTACTTGAATTTTTTAGGGTGGGGAGTGTTCTTAGTTGAAAATGAAGAAGTAGATTATTGCAATAAGAAAGGTATAATAAAAGAGAATGTGTAGACCTGTTGTATACATACAATAAATATAGAAGAATGACGAATGATAAAGAATGTTAGATAAAGATTGAGGAATATGTAGCCATCTATCTAATTATCTATCTAATTATTTTTCTAATTAGCTATCTATCTATCTATCTATCTATCTATCTATCTATCTATCTATCTATCTATCTATCTTTCTATCTATCTATCTATCTATCTATTTATCTAGCTCTTTCTCTATGTACCTAAAACAACATGTATATTTTATGAGATGAGATTCGATGAGATACGATTTCATTGATCTTCACAAAACGTAATTTGCTACGGCATAAAAAAATGTCCCTGTCTTCAATATATCTATTTGTCACTGTTTCGTTCTTCCTCACTACGTTTTGAGAGGTGGATAGCCAATAACCACTAAATAACTTGTATTCTAAAATATTAATGTCACCGAGGGACATGTTCGTTGTGCTCTTTTGCCTAATAATCTCGTAATAATATTTGCTTTTATTTTCTTACTTGACATTTTGCTAACTTTAAAATGGAAGAATAAACTTTAAAAACGGAATTAAAGGGAAAGCGTCTGAAGACTGCTGTAATTTCTGGACATGCTCTTGGAGACGATAGCAATTTATTGGAAGCCTGGCGGTTCGTAAGATTTTATTTTCCTGCTGAATTCCTGAACGTCTATTGCTTGGTCTTACTGAGATAATGACTTTATCCAATCAGTCAAGATGGAGTTACCGGAGATTAGGGTTATCAGGTGGTCGATAAGTTGATCAATGAATCAAACAGCCTCTCGACCAATCAAATTAATTAAGCTGACAGATAGAACCGGCTAGCTATCAAATCGATGTGATTTTACAGAGAGAGAATAATGGCAAACAGTGCAGTATTGGGACTAGAGCTTGTTGTGGAGCTGTGAAAGAGAGGTGAATGGTTGAGGGGCAGAGTGACTTTTTAAGAGACACGGCGCTGGTAGAGAGAAAGAGGGAGAGAGAGAGAGAGGGCATAGAGAGAGAGAGAGTGGGGTAGAGATAGAGGGGGGGGCAGAGGAGAGAGAGAAGAGAGAGAGAGAGAGAGAGAGAGAGAGAGAGAGAGCGAGAGAGCGAAAGAAAGAGAGAGAGAGAAAGATGTGATCCCTGTGGTTGCATGGAAGGAAGAGGGGGGTCAATAAAGAGAGGATGGAGAGAGAGAGAGTGAGAGAGAGAGAGACAGAGAGAGAGAGAGAGAGAGAGAGAGAGAGAGAGAGAGAGAGAGGGAGGGAGAAAGAGGGAGAGAAAGAGAGATAGGAGGGTAAAATGGCTGATGATGTCAGCTTTTGTTTTTGGTTTTTGGTTTACTTTGTAACATAATCAGA
>NW_004797447.1:381953-383237 GCF_000002075.1 Aplysia californica
AGCAAGCGTACAATAAAGTAATAAATTAAGCACTTTAAAAAGTGGAAAACTATGACCGCTGACGTTTGTTGAAGAAAACCCCATTAAAGTTTCAAAGGTAACATTATTTTCAATAGTGATCAATTTTGAGTATTGTGGGATTCACAGAAGCCTGTGTGTGTGTTGCTTGTGTAAGGATTAATTTAAGCTAAACAGTATCAGGACATTGCTAGCTGGTGCAGCGTTAATTAATATTGATGGCAATGTAAAGCTGACTCAAATTCTTTATACGGAATAAAAGAAGGCCCACAATAAATTTGGAGCAGAACATATCTGTTTTTTTTAAAATGCGTGTTAAAAGCTGTAATTCATCTTTGAGGGAACGAAAATAAAGTTCTATTAAGCAAATTATGGTATGTGAACGAAAGGCCTTTTCGTTTACTTTCTATTCTTTTCATGCAGATTATCTGACGAAAAGAATACGAGGGATGAGCTTATTCATTAAACAAGGAAGGGTTAACAGTATCCAATGTGTACAGCCAAGATATGATTTTTCCATCCTTGTAAAAATGTATGTTTTTTATTTAGAGTGTGGGTGTTGATGAGAAACGCTGTGTATTTGTTATATGGAAGAGTGTTTTATTTTTAAAATACGAACGCTTCTGGGAAATTAAATATAAGAGGAGGGAGAAATAAAACAAACATTACAATTTCCTTTTTGAAAAACGGGCTTGAGCTTAGAACTTCTTTGTGTTTGGAGCTTATCTAGCACTAGAGAAAGTTTCAGATTTTGGAGGCTTTGTTTTTTTATATCATTCAATTAATTATTTTGAATGTGAAAGCATAAAATTGTAACTTGAAAAGAAGCATCTAATTCTTAACAATGTGTCATTTTTATTACGAAGCTAAAATATCCTTATCAAGAATGGCAATTAATTAATTAAAAGAGATCTGAATGGCTTGCCTCTGGAAAGGTGGAAACAACTGCTAAAATATCAATTACATTTTGGTAATAAAGATTTAATAAACCTCCTATTTCTATTCTAAAATGTATGTCTAATCTCTTGCTCAAAATTTTTAAGTGATCATGTGCTCTATTATTGTGTCGGAGGTCGAGTACAATGACAATGAGAATGATAATCGTAATTCATCTCGCAGGGAGACATTTGTCTTGGCCGTTTATAATGGCAGTGGATGTTACAAAGGTTAGGTGCACTCACGCATACGCACCACAAGATCGGACATTAGTAAACACCTGTCTCACGTGCTGAAACAAACCCCTCCGTAAAACATTCCCTCTCTCTC
>NW_004797447.1:383337-386066 GCF_000002075.1 Aplysia californica
TCTCTCTCTCTCTCTCTCTCTCTCTCTCTCTCTCTCTCCCACTCCGAGAGAGGTCAGACAGAAGGACTGTGGTGTTGTCCTGTTACTCACAGGGAAATACCAGTCCCCGTGGTTTTATGCAACCCTCATAATTTACCAAAATTTGATCTTTTTTTTCATAACTTCTGACTATTTTCCTTTATCATTCTTGGTTGAAATTAACAGAATCGCATAATTTCATATTTTTGGGCTCAGTTTGCGTAATTTCAGAATTTTTTTGTTGCATAAAACCGCGGGGGCAGAAATACGCCGGTCAGCTGTTGTGTGAGGGCGGGCACACCCAGGGTCTCTCTTTCCTCTCTCTCTCTCCCTCTCCCTCTCTCTCTCTCTCTCTCTCTCTCTCTCTCTCTCTCTCTCTCTCTCTCTCTCTCTCTCTCTCTCTCTGACATCTCTCTATCTCTCCCTCCAATTTCTCTCTCTCTCTTTCTGTCTCTCCCCTCTCCCCTCTCCCTTCTCTCCTCCCCTCTCTACCCCCCACTCTCTCTTTCTCTCTCTCTCTGTATCTCTCTCTCTGTCTGTGTCATCTCTCTCTCCCCCCGTCTCTCTCTCTGTCTCTATCTGTCTCTCTCTCTTTCTCTCTCTCATGTGTCTCTCCCCCTCTCTCTCTCCCTCCCCCCTCCTCTCTCTCTTTCCTCTCTTTCTCTCTCTCTCTCTCTCTCTCTCTCTCTCTCTCTCTCTCTCTCTCTCTCTCTCTGTGTTTCATTTGTAGACTGTGTGTTCAGTAACCTCATTGCAGTTGGTAAGAATGCATTTCTATGTGTCTGTTCTTGATTTTTGGGGAAAATATCGTTTCCCATAATTACCAGAGACATATGACTATAATATGCTCTATTAATATTAATTTTTGTGTTCATTTCAATGACTGCTGTTCTCATTTCTTGAGTACTTTGCCCGGCCTGTTAGACAGAAATATGTCAGCTTGAAGGTAGAGTACTAAACTCCGTTGTTAAGTAAAACAAAGCGAAAAGGAAACGGATTATGGTGCAGCGGCAATGACAATTATGATAACTAAAGCAACTAACAAAGAAACATGTATTTGGGAGAGTGTTCATTTAGGACAACAGAGATTAATTATTATCACGTTATAGCAATTGTTTCACATTCTGGTTTCCAGAGTATGTTTACGAATTAATCCCAAACTAGGGAATAAAGGTTGGGATGGGGTGAAGGGGGTAGGAGAATCTTTCAGTTCTGTCCTGTTAAAGAACTGAATAGATCCGTGTTGATTTGTTGTAAGCCCAAAGTAGGGTTAATTAACAGCTCTGGATCGATAACAACAACCTGTGAAGAGCTGAAAGGTTCTTCAGTGCGTCTACAATGGAAAAAATGCGTAGGTATAAAAAGTAGAATTCGTAGTTTGTACTCTGTGTGAAAAAAATATCAGTTATGGAACTCGATGCCTATTATGTATCTATGTATCTGCTCCTTGGTAACTTAATAATGCGAAAAATAATCAGTTTCCACTAAAAGACGTAGGACTTTGTTTTGGTTTTCATTCAAAAAGCTGTTTTATACGTCCTTTTTCTGTTTATCAGTCGATGTGTCTGTTTAATGTACCATATATTCATCCACCTGTATCTGCCTTTCAGTGTGTCATAGTGTTTACCGGTCTGTCAGTACATCAGCCATCCTTTAGAGTGTTTAAAACAATAAGAACTCAACTTTATACAAAGAATACGATTTTTTAAAAGCGATTCTTCTCAAAATACATTATTTTTATTCCTTTAAAACTTGCCAAGCATTGCGTAAGTCAGATGTTCAGAGACAAAAAAACCCTCAAACATCCACAAGTTGATAACAAACTGGAAGATAAAGTTCAATAAAGAGAACAACACCCAAACCTAGTCTAATTTTCAACTGCCAAAAACACGCTAAAAAGTAAATATTTATCTCGTTGAGATTACAAAGGATGAGGTGCCTAGCAGGAATGTGTTTGCAAGTGTATAGTTAGTGGAGATATCTTTTGCTAGCTTAATCAATACCAGATGAAATTCCTACTGATAGTGGATACGCATTCTCTGCCTGTTTGTTATTTAGACCAATATTGAAAAACAAACGGAGACTTTCGTTTGTCTCAAATGCCTTTGGCAGAATGTTTCTCCTCATTATCTCCCCTCTTAATGTGATTTTTGTTTTAGTTTTAATTTCATCTCCAATAAATAAAGGTTCATATGGCAGATGTGAGCTCCAAGTTCCCTCATATTGTTTCTTGTTTACTGCTTGATAAATGCTTCATTGCAACCAGAGGCGGGTAATAATATGCATGTCTTTGTTTGTTTTGTTTTAGTAGAGGTTTTATGGCGCTCGCAACTGCATAAGGTCATATGAGCGCCACATGCATGTCTATGAATGTATGCCTGTTGAGAGACGGGTAAATCATCGGCAGCTTTAATCAAACTACGAGAGGAAAACACCACAACACGCCGCATTAATCTAGACCAAAATGTTGATCCTTACAAATAAGTCTCAAAAGCATCAGTCTGACAATTTCTGAAAGATGCTTAAAGCGTAAAAAAAATAATTTGGCCAGAGAATTCGAGAATTCAAAACCACCGAAAACGACTTTTTCTATTAGAAGCTGGCCTTGACTAAAAATCATCATTATTCAACTTTTTGAGATAGTTGTTCCAGGTAAACAGACACACACACACACACACACACACACACACACACACACACACACACACACA
>NW_004797447.1:386166-389087 GCF_000002075.1 Aplysia californica
ATCTATCTATCTATCTATCTATCTATCTATCTATCTATCTATCTATCTATCTATCCATCTATCTATCTTAGTAGTTTAGTTTAGTATGGGGTTTTACGGCGCTATCTATCTATCTGTCTATCTATCTACCTATCTATGCAAGAACAATCCTTACAATGTTGAAGTAAAAAAAGCATCTTTGTATAAGAGTCACAAATGTAAGATTCTTAAACATAAACGGGAAGGGGGAGGAGACCTCTCGCGGCCTGGAAGTTAAGGTGTACGCCTCTCATTCAAAAAGTGATGAAAACATTCTTCTTCTCTAAGATAGTCTCCTTTCACCTCCTTTCCTGCTCTCTAGAAACGTCCTGTTGTCTGCTTTCCTGTAAATTTTCTGCCCTCACCCCCTAATCTCCTTTGCCCCCTCCTCAGGGCTTTTGATTATTTCTGCAGTCTTTCAACTGCTACTCCTTGGTTCCTTCCTACTACTGTCTTTCAGCCTCACCCCTGATCATATGGTAGGAAAGATCTACACCTAGCCTTCTCGGATAACGGTGACAAATCTCGGAGGTCCTGAGTGCAAGTTTTACACGTTAAAGATCCCTTGGTGGTCCAAAATCGATAAGAGTAGACTTTGACCGCCACCCGGGCAAAGTTGAAAACTTCCTACCAGCTGAAAAGGTTTAATGTGTCCCACGCGCTCATATTACCTTATGCAGTTGCAAGCGCGGTAAAACACTTTCCTAGAAAAATTAATATGTTACATATAATATACATATATATATATATATATATATATATATATATATATATTACTGAATGCCATGAAAAACGCAACGTTTTCAAAACGTTATTCAAATGCCAAATATTCTCTGAGAATCACGATTTTCGGATACACAAGTGAGTAGTTGCTAGTCCACAAACCCAAGGACGATTTTTGCTCTTTCCATGAGCACTTTTCATCACAATACAGTAACATATGATTTAGTAAAAAAATTTCATTAGTTGTTATATTATTTTAAAAAATACAAAATTATTAACTCGGAAGATGACCCGTAGCTCATTTCAAATTAAAGTCTTAGCTTTTTTCTATCAATTCTTTTATTTCTTTCATTACAAGACAGCTCCATTTAGCAAAGCCGATCGCATCTTTCGCTTTCCCCTTGTTCGTGGCGGAAAATCTGCCTGAGAAGCAGCAATACGGCTAAAATGCAGTGCTTGTACTGTTCTCGATTTATACAAAGATTTTAGCACACTTGAAATGCTCTGGAGATGGGAAAAGAATAGGACAGTCTTGAGTGATCATCCATGTTCAAGAGAGGCAGATGTCGCATCTGCGAAATCGTTTCGTTTCTCAAAAGAAGCAGCTCAAGGCATGCATGGTGTGCGTGAAAATACTTCCTTCATCAGTGTGAGGCGCGGAGCAGTACGTACATGACTTAGAAGAAGAACGCCTTATTTAGGACTGCAATTAACAAAGCCGCAACAACAGCGTCGTCTTCACGGTGCCAAACAGCACAAAGAAAAATTCAAAATCTCGGAGTCCTTCAACAAGACACTCCTGCTCTTACATTGCCCATTTAACAAACAACACAGTTTTTGGAAGATAATAACATGAATGTCATGGACTGGCCAGTGTACGTACCGGACATGTCTTCCTTTCTCCCTCAGGCTGGCCTCCGTTAGGAGGGCGGCAATCTGCCGCAGGCAGATAGGTAAGAGGCAACCTCGTGTGGCCTCGTCCAGAGTGCATCCGTGCCCGGTCTTGCGTTTCTCTCCATATGCAGGCCTCGATGTGCTTCCCCCCGCAGGCACTCATACAGTGCTTGCTGCAGGTCGTCAGGACTTGTGCCACACGCCAGACAGGAATCATTGGGAGACCCGATATGTTTCCAACAGCACACGTATGGGATGAACTGAACCGAAAAGTGAGTGTCGATTTGCGAATCTGCAGCTATTAGAAGTTCGCGCTGCGGCAAAAGCGGGACAGAGATTATCAACAAAATATTGAAAATGTTATAAAATCCAGGTGAAGAAGTGATTTGGTCTGTTTAAATGTTAATGATGGCCATACTATTAACTAAGAGTAAGAGATTTTTTATTGAGCTTCGATTTGTGTTTATATGCAAATTAGTCTTAAGGGGGTACGCCAAGAGAAGGGGGACAATGTATCGAAATCAGTTGAAGTATGTGATCAAAATGGTTTACATTTGTTGGAAATTGAATAAACTTAAAAAAAAACACTTCTTTTAATGTACAATTATTTGATACAAAAGTGTTCTGAGTTCTGACTATGCGAACGAAGTGTTGCATTTTTAATGGCGTTCAGTAAATATAAGAACAATCCTTACAATGTTGAAGTCAAAGAAATACATCTACTGGTAGAATTCACAAACGTAGGATTCTAAAACATAAACGGAACAAAAAACTGAAAGATACACGAGAACGAGGTAAAAATAGCTTCTAAACAGCAAGATATCATTAGCAGGCGCCTTATAAATGGTAAATAAAACCGTGAATAAATTAGATTTTTGCACAAGTCTCTCATGGCCTACACAGGGCCTAAATTATGTCTTTCCATTTCACCCTATAATATCATGTTCAAAGGCCCAGGAACATTCATTGGTTATGTCATATGTCCGAGGTCAGCTGATGTACAGTGGTGAAGAGTTGTGAGTTATGGTGGGTAAAGGTAAACGCTGGGCTGGGAACATAACAACGGGCGTCAGTCGGAAGTGAAGCATTATTGCTATCTTTCATTGTGTGTATGGTATGTGTGTGTGTGTGTGTGTGTGTGTGCAGTTGTATGTGTTCGTGTGAGAAATTGTGTGCGCTTCCATGAAGTGTGTAATATGCGAGTGTGTATGTGTGGAACGGGGGATGTAAGTTTGTGTGCATGTGTGTGTGTGTGTGTGTGTGTGTGTGTGTGTGTGTGTGTGTGT
>NW_004797447.1:389187-393144 GCF_000002075.1 Aplysia californica
GAGAGAGAGAGGGGGGGTGGGGAGTATGAGAGAGAGAACGATGTTTTGGGTTGGGGAGGGGAGGGGAGAGGATATGTAGACCTACCCATGCTCTAACTATGCCATAACTATTTATGTCAAAATGAGTTCAGTCCCATTAGCGGCTGTTCTAGAGCGCGCATCCAAGCTCAATTTGATTTTGAGAAACCTCTGCAACGACCACACATCTGCGAGCGAACCCTAATTGGTTTGGCAGCAAAATAGGGTTCTCAAATGTTCTTATCCATTCTTAAGACTGCAGTGACGCAAGGGCGTTTTTTTTTTAGCAAAACAATATAGCTTAAATAGGAACAAAATGTTAATGTTTTCCTGGTGGAAGAAAAAAGGACGTTGGTCTATTTCTTTACATCATTCTTGTTTCTGAGAGGGAGGGAGAGAGAGAGAGAGAGAGAGAGAGAGAGAGAGAGAGAGAGAGAGAGAGAGGAGAGAGAGATGTTTCTGAAAGACAGCAGTAAAAATGATAAAGGAGTTGCAATAGGCCGAGTCAAGATCCCAGAAGAGGGGGAATAGGAGGTGGAGAGGGTGAGTGGTGGCAGTAAATGGAGATGAAAGCAGATGACAGAACTTGACTAGAGAGCAGAGAAGGAGGTAAAACGAGAACATTGTAGAGAACAACATTCTCCGTCGCTGCCAGGTTTTGAGCCTCGGACCTATTGAATGAGAGGCGAACACAGTAAGCCCCGGAGAGAGAGAGAGAGAAAGAGGGAGAGAGAGAGAGAGAGAGAGAGAGAGAGAGAGAGAGAGAGAGAGAGAGAGGAGTCTGTTTGCTTACGAACGTTGGTAAGGAACAAAGGTTTGTTATTGTTACAGCGGGAATGATAAGAGTGACGTATTGTGTATGTGTATGACGTTAACGTGCTGACGAGTGCATGTGCGTGAATGCATCAGTGTGTTTATGTGTATATGGGGAAGGGGGCGGGAGGGGTGGGGTGGGGGGTTGCAGAGGATGAAGCGAATAACATCATCATCATCATCATCATCATCATCATCATCATCATCATCATCATCATCATCATCATCATCATCATCTTAATCATCATGATGGTGATCATCATTTCTAAGAGTACAAACGGCACCAAAACCGTAAAACAGCAACAACAACAACAACCACAAAGTTAATGTAGCAACAAGAACAGTAGCAGTAAAAAACAATAATAGCAATCGACATAATCGATATATATTGAAACTTTGAGTCTGTGCATTATTTCAATGACACCCCCCCCCCAACCCACTTCCCACGTAAAAAAAAATCCCCAAAACCAATACCGTGACCCCCACTCTCCTTATAAAAAAAAGGGGAAAAAACCCACAAAAAAACAACTTGGTGAAGATGCAGTAAAATTAAATCCTGAAAATCCGATGACTCACTGTACCCTGCCCGACATGCACGCAAAGCAGGAACACATTCCGTGTCGATAAAGCCAATCGTTTAATATGGCCCAAACCGCGTACCCGAATGATGTAATGAATTAAGATACTCTCTCGCTCGCATTCCCCAAAAGTCACTCGGTGCACACGGTGTATGTGCTCATGTATTTCCATTTCACTCATCCATCACGATTTACACAAACGTCAATGACAGGAAAGGAATATGAAAGAGTTGCAAAAATGCTGGTGCAGGTAATCGAATAAAAACGATAAACAGATAGTATTATGTTTAAAGAGTAAGAGAAAAATTCAAGGCAAGTGTGGTTAATATCAGTTGTTTGCTTGGACTTTCTACCACACTGTTCCTGTTTGGTATTATGTTGATCGTTGAGGAATATTTCAAGTATCACCTTTCGTTAAAAACTGAAACGGCTAGAGAGCATGTATACTTTTAACATTTTATCTTTCTTTTTTTCCTATATACTTTTACACAGCCCACTAGAAATAAACGTGAGAAACCGTTCAAACCTCTAATTGTATGGCCAACTAGCTCAAACTGCTGGCTAAGGTCACTCTTGTGGGGTATGAGTTACTCCAGAGGGCATATTGAAGCCCTGCCTGTAAGAGCTTTCATGACCTGTGGCATTTTAATATATTAGCCGTTGTTTCAATATAGGGCACACTCACATTGAACTATTTCGAAATCGATATGATCTTAGGGCTTTTTGAGCTTGACATTTCAGAGCCGTGTACTATTGAACATACGGGATGTGTAAGAGACAGTGGGCTACTTATATGGACCTTGATAAGGGTCCACAGCGTTTAATCACAGTCAAACTAAGCATATCAAATAAATAAGCTAGGCTTTATAAACGATTAAATGTGTGCAAGCTACACACAGCAGGTGTGGCCTTGACTTGGGTTCACAGACAGAAAGCATAATTTTCATATCGGTCAAGGCCTACCAAACTCAATTTACTCTATTTTTGTATGGGTTCTGCGTTCCTTCAGGCACAGAAAATGGAACATTATGAAGACTTACCACATAAAGATAAAGAGAATTTTTTTTAGAAAGGAATAAAAATGGTCTGGGGGCCGGGGAAGGGCCACCCTATTTCAGAAAAAAAGACCTGAACGTGGACCAGCGAAAGTGCTACGGGAATATCTCGTTTTGATTGTATTCATCGTGGTATCGAAAAAAAAACCAGATTTTTATTTTGACATTTTAGCTTGAATATTGCAAAACACTCGATATTTTTCTTTTGTACTTTCTAACCGGCTGTTTGTTTCAAGTCTTTGTTGTTTTTGTTTGTTCTTGTAAAGTGTTTTACGGCGCTCGCAACTGCATAAAGTCATATGAGCGCGCGGTACACACTCAATATTTTCAGTTGGTAGGACATTTTGATTTTAGCCCGGGTGGCGGCCAAAGCCTACTCTTATCGATTTTAGACCACCAAGGGATCTTTAACGTGCGCAACTTGCACACGGGCCCTCCGAGATTTTTCACCCTTGTCCGAGAAGGCTAGGTGTAGATCTTTCCTACCAGAAGATCAGGGGTGTGGCAGGAAGACAGCAGTAAGGAGGAGCCTAGGAGTAGCAGTAGAAAGGCTGCAGAAAGAGTCAGGAGCCCAGAGGAGGGGGCAAAGGAGGTGAAGGGGTGGGAGCAGAAAGTGGAAATGAAAGCAGACAACAGAACATTGCTAGAGAGCAGGGAAGGAGGTGAAAGGAGACAATTTTAGAGAAGCAAATTTTCGGTCACTACCCGATTCGAACCCGGGACCTTTGAATGACAGGCCAACACCTTAACCTCTAGGCCACGAGAGTCCCCTGTTTCAAGTCTGATTACCATGTGAAACAACTCAGTCTCGCTCCTGTGTGTGAGTGGTTCTTTTATCAAACTTTTCAGTGTAATAGCACACTGAAGTGCCTTACTTCTCATTTTGAAAAACATCATCAAAAAGCTTTAGTAGCAAAATATTTTGCAATTAAAAAGCAGTCCGACAACATGATAACCATTATATATACTAAATGTGGGAAGGGACTGAGGGCATTGGAATGTACATTTTTTTAGTATAAAAATTTTGAGTTTGGAATTTGCGGAAAAAAAGCCAGTACAATTTTTGGGTGCTACGGCTGAAATCTGGTTATTGCAGACCGAGACCAAATGTTGCGTATCTCGCTTAGCTATGTAATACATAAGTTCACCTGTAAAAAAAATATAAAAAAAATAATAATAATTGTAAAATCGCTCTTCCTCAGTCGCTATTCCCTGAAAATGATGATGTCAAAGCCACACTTCCAAGCGCAGCCCAAATGGCCAATATTCAACGTAAGAGAAAGATTTTAATCCGGCATGCACGTCAGAGCATAGACGCCTTTGGGTGTTATTCCAGCATTAGTGGCCTTGCATCGCTCCCTTCCCCACCCCTTTACTCTCTGCGTGTATGTCTGTATATTATTCTTTCTGTCCCTGTCTCTGTCTGTCTGTCTGTCTGTCTGTCTGTCTGTCTGTCTGTCTGTCTGTCTGTCTCTGCCTCTTTCTCTGTCTGT
>NW_004797447.1:393719-409166 GCF_000002075.1 Aplysia californica
GTCTCTCTCTCTCTCTCTCTCTCTCTCTCTCTCTCTCTCTCTCTCTCTCTCTCTCTCTCTATGTGTGTGTTATACAATGACTAATCTGTCATTCCGCTAAACAATGGATATGGAACGGGATATTTTTGAAAATATATTGCTTTCGCTATTTTGATTTTCTATTTGGAAAAAAAAGTCGAGGGAGGGGGGATTTGGGGGAGCCTCCAACGAGAAACAGTATAACGTATTTCAACAACAATGTACTGTTTAGTACTAGACATCCGGTTTACATGGGGGAAAAAAACAAATTTCTCAAAATCAAACCATTTAGTCAACCACTTTGAGTGCATTGACAAAAGGCCTGAAGCACGATTTCAATGCACTTTGTTAAGCCATTTAGATTTGTCTAAATTGTGCTATTAGTTCAATTCGGCCAGCTAGAGGAAAGCCCATAACACGCTGCAAATAAGGCCTTGGGGCCTTGTTTATTACACTCATTCACTAAAAGTGTGTTTATGTAGGTTAAGGCCACTGGAATCTGGTTCATTCTGTTTTGAATGAGGTTTGCGTCCAACTAGATACAAACGGTAAAGGAAAAGACTTTAGGTTCGACTCTCATTTAGCTACGTTTTACCTGTAGGGGTAGCTCGGTGCGTGCCGGGCACGTGTGTAAATAACTAGCCAAAATGTACGGGAGACTGTGGGGATCCCATTTCTATGGCTCCCCCTTTAACTGTCAATATTTTCAGTTGTGGTTCCTAAAGCGAACTGGGATACCGAAATCATCGCCTCAAAGGCAGGCTTTGTAAACATAAACTTGAACCGAAGACCTACATCGGGTTGGTATACGTTTAACGGTTGGATTATTTTTTCTTCTTTTTGCACTTTATCAGATATTTGGGTTTTGGACCAACATTTTATCAATTGTCAGCTCAGAACTATTTTGCACAAAGTGTACTTAAGTAAAGAGCCATTTTGGACAAAAATAGTTCCGAGGCAACTAAATGTCAAGGTCGCAGACGTGAGTGTCTGCAAAATATGAAAATGGGAATCGTTAACTTGATAAGTGTTGTCGTTAACGACGAATTCGTGATTCTCAATCACTAGGCAGTAGTTAAGGACAACATCTAAAGTGTGTTTATTTTTAGAGAACGAGAAATATATCTATAGTGATTTAATTTGTTTTCATTAGCAGTCATAGCACTAGTACCCAAACTCATCGCTGTTTGCGAACTAAAACGCCAAGCTAGACGGCAAGTAGGGATATGAGGGAAACCACATTTCTGGCAAAAAGATGAAAAGACACGATAAAGCAGAATTCTGATCTACAATAAAATTAGCGTCTGTTGGGTAAAGGGGCTCACACATTGATTCACCACAGTTGCAAGTTAGCAGGTCAACAGGTAAAGTATTTTCAATTGTATCTCTAGAAATATTGCACTCTTATCCATATTAAAATATCCTTAAATCGGCGGGCTGCTTCGACCGTGCCTGTCAGGGCCCGTCAGGGTTGAGGCTCGTACAATAGCCCAGCAGAAAGACGAAGACACGATACAATTAATTCTCCCCACTCGGGGATCTAAGTCAGTTCTTTTGTGTGTGAGAGGAAACGCCCAACCTTTACACCACAGGCGGAGGAGCCACGTTAAGTGCAAAAACACGTCAAATTTACTCGTGAAAAGGGTACAATGAAGATAATAAAAAACTAAGTAAAGTTTAGAGCTATTATAAAGGTCATGTATCATGTATGTTTAGCTAGAGCATTACATTTTTTGTTCGTTTCGCCTCATTCTCTATGAGGGTCTTTAAAAAATAGGTATAATCATTTTTACAGAGTTTGTAAAAAAAAACCAAAAAAACATTGGTATGTATATTCTGATAGATTTTGTTTTGTTCAACGGTATGTTACATATTATTATGTAATTTACTTGATATGAGAGGGGTGTGGGAACACCACAGTTCAGCGCTAGTCTTGCCTGACTGCGTAAACCGACCGCGATTCAGCATTTCAACACTACTACGTAAATCTTTTCCTCAGCTAGGGAAAGAACTGGCGCTGGAAAAAAAAAGCCCAAGGATTTTATACTCATGTATTACCCATGTCCATCAAAAACAAGACCAAGTAAAGGCACATCACTGAGGGGGGAATAGGAAAAACAATTGAGAGCCAAACTCTTCGGATGGAAAATAGAAACAGATTCTGAATTGATAATCATCGAACACGCGCGCATAACAGGGCTGTCTGTTTGCACACTTTGGGCACTCGGAAATTATGGAAGTCATCACGATAAAATGAGGTGGAGAGGTTCCGGGGGGGGGGGGGGGGGTCCTTGTCTTGTTATTAGTAGACAGGTAGACAGGTGCTCCGTCGTGAAAGGGAGCAAAACTGTCTTTTCACTTGTAGATTCGGCAAGACTGGCTGCAAATAAAGATACATAATAACCGACCTCAAAATACAGAATCTACAAATACCACCATCTTAAATAGAACCACTAAGCGCGAGGTGAAAAAGTTAAAGACATGATGATATTTTGGACATCAGTAAGGAGAAGAGTCTCCCAAGTTCAACCAAGACAGCAGGCCACATCGTTTGCCAAGAAACGCCTGCCACTTCATCCATTTCCCACCTGTAATTGAGAACCTTCCAAACACTGTTTACAATATGTGACTGAAACAGAAACCTGCTCTGTCCATGAATCGTGAAGAAGTTCCGAACAGTGGTTACCTGTCGAGGCCAGAAATCTGCCCAAGGATACCCTTCGATGTGTTTTAATAAAAGCAAGAGAAATAATGCTGAGTCATGGCGTAGCCGGGGTGGTAGGGCGTAGAGTTACATCAATAACAACAAAACCAACGAAATAATTGGGACAACAGTAATAACAAAGAGCAACAACAACAACAGCAAAAAGCAACAACAACAACAAAGACCTCGTGATAAGTTTTCATCTCCAAGGGTGTTCGACGCCCAAAAAATCCTACACGATCAGCGTTGTTGGGTCGTAATGTCTCCGAAGAAAATAATTACGTGATATTTTCGTGGCAGTTTTGGGTATATTAATCTTGCAAGATCATGATGAAGAGAAAAAATTGTAATCAGCAAAGGCTTCAACGTTCTTTTTTTTCCATATTAACCATGCTATATCACTTTAATTCATTCAACGGGTTGGACATTTTGATAACAAAAAGAGCTGAATATATCTAACAAAGACGTGAAAATGTTTCTTTAAAAGACGTTGTTCGTAGCTTTATCTTTATTGGACCTTTTTCAAGAGCTCTCATAACTGTAAGAAGATACTGCTCGACAGGGCTTGTCGTGTCTTGTGCACGAACACCAGGAGGAACTACAGTTACTCCTTCCGGTACTTGACCTCCTGTACTTTTAGAACTGACGCTGACACTGTTACAGCAATCGTTAATCCCGCATTAATGACGCCGTAAAATCCACCCTGACCGCCTTGGTCTTCTTTCGTAGTTTTTCGATTACTACTTGTAGTATCCGCCCTCCGCGGATCGATGATCTTTGTTTGGGTCGTAAGTAGGAGATGATGGTTTTATTTTTTACCTCAGGACTTCCTTGTTCGTTTAGCTCATTTTAGAGGATTTCCGGGAAGGGGTCTAGAGTTTGCAATGGCGGAGCTGGGATGAGTGTCAGGAGGAGAAGGGGGAGAAGATCATGTCTGAGAAGAAATTAGATTATGATAAATAAAGTGTATCAACCCTCCTGCACTCGCCTTCTTAGGCCACAGCTTAACGAACAAACCCATCCACCCCCTCCCCCTTTCCTTACTGACCCTCCTTTCTGAAAAAAAACCCACGGCACTTGTGTCTGCCTGTCTTTCTCTGTATTTCTTTTCTCTATCCATCGCAATCCCCGAGAAACAAAATTGATAATAATTCCGGGTTTTCGGATTTCATACTTATGACGAGTCCTGTTTTTATCATAATGCCACAACACACGCACCCACCCACGTATCCACCCACACACACGGGCCCACACACACACACACACACACACACACACACACGCGCACACATACTCACACATACATACACACACACACACACACACACACACATACACATACATGTATAAATGTATACGCACATATATACACATACACCCCCTCCCACCCTCCCCGACACACACATATACACACACATACACACATACACACATACACAAGCACATACATATGAAGAGTAACGCTACTGTGCCAAACAAAACAAAATCCATAACTTTTTCCATTCTGCACGCGTCTTGTCATCTGAAATAAATATTATGTCGTAAATCTCATCACTCTTATTCTACAGCTTTGATCGAAAAGTTGTAAAATGCAAAGAAAGAATGTACACAATTCTGCTCACCAAAGCGTCAATGTGTCTAACCAATATGTGCTCAGTCTGTTTCAGCTGGTGAGTTACAACCAGTTTTGCCATTTGGCGGTGATGAGGTCATTCCATTGGTGAATGCGCACTGGGCACTGGGCATGCAACGATACCAAGTATCAGACACCGAGTATTGTTTTCGATAGAATCAGTCTTCTAACTATTAATTTTGTTTGCAAAGTAAAGGAAACAAAATCTATATTGCGACTACGGTTTTATAACACATGATTAAAGTGTAAAAAGTCCCGTTCACCAGCGTCATCTTAGTAACTGTTATTAATGCGTTTTTGCTCTTCTTTTTTAAAAACTAAATTTTGAATGAGAATCGATTCCATGAAAACGAATGTAGTGAGCTACTGAGATTGTGGTCTCAGCTCAGCATTATTAACTGCCCCTGTTTCTCCATAGACAATACGGTTGGCTGTTCATGCCGTCTGTCGAAATCATTAGTCATTAGAACGCCCCGACGCGAGTAATGGCGATGCTTGTTTGCATTCAAGAAACAAAATGAAAATCGGGTAAAGGAGACAACAATGCAACTTCTGAGGCTTGTCTTCCTCTTAACGCTTTAATCGTTATTATTGGTTTCATATTTGTTTTTGTTTTTTAAAGTGCAATGCTTGCAATACTTAATGTTTTAACTATGTTTGTTTTGTTACCATTTTGTAAATTTATTCGCATTCCACTGCTCGTGAATAATACTGTTTTTATGGTTGTTTTTTTATTTTCTTTTTATTTCCCACTGTACAAAGGAACAATGGTCTTTTTTTGTTATTGTTGCTTTTTTCTGTGAAGTTTCCTTTCACTCCCAAATGCTCCTACAGAATAATAAGGGCCCAGTAGCCTTGCTCCTCTTTCTCTTTTGCCATTCTGAGCCAATCAATTCCAGAGACGGATATATTTGCTCTCTTTACACAAACATGCGGTCACCAAAAGCATGCAAGCCGAGGGCGCTCGCGGCACAGTGTCTGCATTCGGTTTAATAAATTTCAACAATAATTGCCGATCAGAGGAAATGAGACCATTGTGTCCTTAATTGGCTTGTGATGTCATTACTGAAAGAAACAGAACCCTCCTCGCTTGAACGAGTACATGCATATATACATTTTTGATGGGTTATTGTGTAGTTCCATAGCTTTTGTATACATTCCCCAGGGTGTTAAAAGATTATAAAGAGCCACATTGCTACTTATCAATACGAGTTGTGACCCCTTCTAACCACGGAACATTCATGATCATTAACACACAGACATATATTACAGACGTCTTCTATATTAAATTTAGAATATCGTATTTACGTTCTTTGTCCCATTAAAAAAATCTGTATTCTGAATACAGTGAAGGAAACTTCATTTTTGAACCGACTGTTGCTTAAAGTAGAGCTAATTTATATTATGCATGTGACTGTGAGTCTGTTTGTAAGTGCAAGAACACTATTATATTATTATGGTCATGTGGAAGAGAGGATGTGTGAGGGCAGAGTGTGTGTGTATTTGTGTGCACATGTGCGTACGTATGCGTGTGTGTGTGCATGTTTGTGTGTGTGTGTGTGTGTGTGTGTGTGTGTGTGTGTGTGTATGCATGGTGAAACACCAAGGACCTTTAACTCCTTGGGAAACACCTAATTAATGTGCCAGGATCTGGACCATAAGATGTATCAAAATCTTATCTTATTTTCGTATTGCTTAACATTCTAAAGGTCAGGGCTTTCGCACGCTCGGGAAGGGTCCGTAGCAGCACCCTGTCCCTCTTTCCTCTCCCCACCCACACAACCACCGCCCCCTCTCCCAGATATTCAATAAATATAAACATCTCAGAACCAGAACTGAACTCATGTCTTTTGCGTTTGACTGCGAAGAGCTGAACCACTACAGTACAAATGTCGATGCTTTTCCTAGGATCACAATGTTAGTGAAGCAATTTGTGGGTGCAATACCTTGAAAATAATAATTGACAGGGAAGAGTTTCCTACCTCGAGGTATTAGTGACTGATTATAGCAAGTGAGTGACATTCGGGATATAAATATGTGGGAAAGTTGGCAACAGTAGTTTGGCCAGTGGAGAGAGACGAAGAGAATGTGATAGAGAAAGGAGCCTGTAACAGAGGGAAGAGATACATTATATAACACAAAGAGAGAATGGGAAAAAGAAAGAAGTGGTGAGGGGTTAAGAGAGAAAGAGATAGGCATAGAAAGAGAGAGAGAGAGAGAGAGAGAGAGAGATGGGGGGATTAAGAGGCAAAGAGGGTAAGAGAAAGGAGAGGGGGGTAATGCAGAGAGAGAGAGAGAAATAGAGAGAGAGAGAGAGAGAGAGAAAGAGAGAAAGAGAGAGGGAGAGAGAGAGAGAAAGAAAGAGAGAGAAATATGGGGAGAGAAGATGAGAGAGATAAAGAGAGAGAAAGTGCGATTCAGAGAGATAAAACAAGCAAGAGAGTAAGGGAGGGGAGTTAATGTAGAGCAGAGGGAGATGTCTGATGCGGCCAGAGAAAATAGGAGAGAGAGAGAGAGAGAGAGAGAGAGAGAGAGAGAGAGAGAGAGAGAGAGAGAGAGAGAAAGGGATAGCAAGACAGGGGTTAGATGAGAGAGAGAGAGGGAGAGAGAGAAAGAGAGAGCGAGCGAGAGCAAGAAAGAGAAACAGACAGACAAACAGAAAAAGAAAGAGGATGCGAGAGAGAGAGAGATAGAGAGAGAGAGTAGAGAGAGAAAGAAAGAGAGAGAGAGAGAAGGATAAGAGATTATGTACAAGAAAAGGAACTGATTATAATTTTTGCTCATGTGCACACTGCTAGAGTACAGACATATTGATTGTTATTGAGTGGCACGGTTTGTCGGCAGAAACATCATATTCCTCTCAGCTTGAGTTGACTCTGACAGGAAAGATCGAAGCAACAGGTAATCTAACTGATATCAATTGAGTTCTAGGGCGAAAAAACCCCCAACAAATTGGACCCTTTCAGAAGCGCAACATATTATTATGATATATACTGCAGTTTGGCATTTAGCAAAACATGATCGTTGTTATATAAAAGAATATAAGGCGTATAATAAAGACAACAATGGGTTTCACTGCTTCTTGACGTTTCCTATCTTTGTGAGGAAAAAAATGTTGATGGCGTCCTATTGATTAATAATTGACAACAACTGTTAAGTCAAACATAGCCCCACAATTACAAAAGAGTATCTTTTAATTTCTCTTTTGCTTTGGAACATCTTATTTAAAGCGTCTTTCGCGCATGATGTCCCAGCAACCCAAAGTGGTCCCATTGACGAAGGAAACCCAGGATGTGCATGGTAGGTCAAGTCGGTCCCAGAAGGAGGATTCACATTTACTTTTCCTTCTTTTTTTTTTGGTTTTGAAGTTTAAGCCCTGAGTTGTTAAATTCGCAGTTTAGTGGTTAGGCTACATGAGTTCTAAGTGTAAGATTGAGGGTTCGGGTTCAGCTCGGTCAAACACTGTTTTGTTTGTTTACAATTTCAAAAGTCAATTATTACAACCTGCAATGAGCTTTGTCTGGTTCGGTTTATTAATGCTATTGGCCGTCAATCATCATCACTGACACATATTAATATGTATGTATATAATATAGTAATATATATATGTATATATAATATATATATATATATATATATGTGTGTGTGTGTGTGTGTGTGTGTGTGTGTGTGTGTGTTTGTATGTGTGTGTTTATGTGTGTTTTTTGTATGTTTGTGTGTGTGTGTATGTGTGTGTGTGTGTGTGTGTGTGTGTGTGTGTGTTGATTTTGTATGTGTGTTTATGTTTCTGAACTGCGGTGAAAATAAGCTTTTATAACTATACTAACATTTCAGAGGACAGAAGCCTAAAATGACAATAATATTATAATTGCAAGACTGAAAGCAAACAATAGCAAATGATAATAATATCTGAGAGCGGCGAGAACAACTCTTGTTAAGGGGAGAAGGCTAAATTAGCTGTTCGCCCCTATTAATGCGAATGGACCTTGGTCTTGCACGGGAGGATTAAACGAACGCATTTTCTGCAACTACTTCTTGTTTAATTTTTAAAAATCAGCTCCCCCCGACCTCCACACACACACGCAAAGAAAAACAGCAACAAAAACAACAGCCCAAAAGCAAAAGAAAAAGCTAAAAAAAAACAACGCACACAATTTAATGAGCCGAATGTCCCTCGTGTAGATTGTACAATAAAGAGGGGGAAAAATGTCAGAGGAAGACCCATACAAGCTGCTCCCCGTCTTCGATGACGTAGTGTGTCTGCATGACAAATGGCAACGCGCATGCGCCGCTCCCTTGGCGATCATTATTATGCGGAGAGCTTCCGGGAATGTGGATTTGACAGTGTGCTTTGTTACTGGCTGAGGTAGCTGTTTAAAACGATAGAATTCATCTTGGAGACCGAGATCTTTATTATAGTAGGCTACTTACTTGGGGGGGGGGGGCATGTGATGTTTTGGGGAGGGGAGGAAACAGGAAGTAGTTGGAAATGAAGGAAAATGGGGAGGAGGTGGAAATACAGAAGGATAGAAAGAAAAGGGCTTAGTGGGAGGGAAGAAAGAGTACTATTTTTAATTCGGAGTGGAAAAAGGGCGAAAGGATGGACAGTGGAACATGAGAAAATGAATGAGATTATAATTATTTTGAAAGTTGCGAATAGAAGGAATTGGAAAATGAAAACATGCATGCGTCAGCTCTATCTTGGCTTTTTTTCATATTATTATGAAATTATTGTGAGAACAGAAATGGAGGGTACGGGCAGAGGATTGGGTAACAGATATCCTAGATATGCCATCGAAACAATGAGAATGGTTGATTTTTCACATCTGTCTCTCTGAGAAACAACCTTATTATCCACGATTGAGCACCTAAAAGTCTATCTTAAATTAAGATAACCCAAAACTGAACACGTAACACATAAACACACACGCACATACACACACACACACATACGCGCGCGCAAATACACACACACACATACACTCAAGCGCGTTCACGGAAACAATGTGGAAGTCTGAAGCGCTCAGTCCGGACGTCGCAAAAAAAAAAAATCATCGCAGAAGCGTTTGACTTGCTACGAGGCTGTCCTAAAAACAAACACAAAAAATGGCCATATAGATAAAAGAAAATGTGTCATGATTGAGACACCACTTGCACAGTAAATTGATTTAAAAAATCACTTTACTCTCACTATTTCCTATCGACAATCAAATGTTTCCCCATCGCTAGATGAAAAAGTGCATGCCATCTCTGTAGAATTTTACGTCAAGGGTACGAAGCCAATCCCCAACAGACTCAACGATATTCTTGCCATCAGTGATTTTCCCCCAGCTAGATATTGTTGCATTGGTTTAGACATGAGGGCTCTCGTGGCCTAGATGTTAAGGTGTTCGCTTCTTATTCAAAGGTAACAACAGAAACATTTTCTTCTCTAAATTTGTTTCCTTTCACCTCCTTTCCTGCTTTCTAGCAATGTTCTGTCTTCTGCTTGCGTTTCCACATTCTGCCCCCACCCCTCACCCCTCTGCCCCCTCCTCTGGGGTCCAGACTCTTTCTGCAGCCTTTCCACTGCTACTCCTTGGCTCCTTCTTACTGTTGTCTTTCAGCCACGCCCCTAATTTTCTGTAGGTAAGATCTACACCTTGCCTTCTCTGACAAGGGCGAAAATATTCGGAGGTCCTGTATGCAAGTTGCGCTCGTTAAAGATCTCTCGCGGGCCTAAATCGATAAGAGTAGGCTTTTGCCTTCACCAGGGCAAAATTCAAAATTTCATACCAATTGAAAATCTTTAGTTTGTCCCGCGCGCTCATATGGCATTATGCAGTTGCGAGCACAGTAAACCACTTAACAAAACAACTTGGGCAAGATCACAACTCTGATCCATACAGTTTTCATAAGGTCTTTGGAAGTCACTAGACCTAGCAGGCCCAGTTCCCACTATTTTGTTATGTCAATTTTGCCTGCATGGTTTAAAAAGGCTGTGCCTTGTGGTCATCTGTCAGCTGTTTTGGAAGCAACCGAGCTGTCACTCTTCTTTATCCCGCCTCATTAATAAAACAGAACGTTTGACCTAGAAAAATCTAGGGTATCAGCAATGTCACACATGTTTCTGTGTTAGCAGACAGATGACAGCTTCTAATTTACATATCGTGTAGATTCATATGCCTCTCTTAAAATAAATTGCACCAATGGTAAACCTTTGACCTGTTTGAAATTTACTGATTTATAACCACACACAGGAAAACACCTTAATGTAAGTGGATTCCTCCTTATTGAGTGAAACCGAATTAGATTTTCTTTTGAACAAGTCTGAATAGTGGCTCCCACATTTATTTTGATCTAGAAAAATGGTTGCCTTCGTTTTGACATTTTAATGGTGCTTCCATGTTGAGAATTTCTTTAAGTAGTCAAAACGTTTTACAAATTCAAAAACACATAATATTATACATCCCACTTTATTAAGGTCTCTCTCTCTCTCTCTCTTGCACATCTGATACCCATACCTATTCCCACGTTTACATACACATACACCCCCCAGCCACACACACACACCCATCCGCTCGCACTTGCGCGCGCGCACACACCAACATAGACAAACACACGCACACATGCACACAGACGCACAAACATACAATGTGTCCATGCCTCGTACTGTCTCAGGCTTTGGAGCTATCATAGAACCCTGTAAAAGTGCCTGGACATTAAGGGCAAAAGGTTTGCTCTGACCTCTTAGTCACGGACCTTGGATTAACCGGAAAAAGGAAGTGAGAACAGCACACGCGAACGACCGACCATTTCTGCGTCCTTTCCTTCTGATTAGAGTGATGAAGCCTGAAGGGAATGGATTAGTGGAGATCACGTTTCACGGCCTATGGCAAATCTGTCAAAATGCACTGAAGAGAAAAGCGAAGTGTGCCAACGGTTCTCAGAAAGTGGGACTGACCTTCATGATTATAATAACACGGGGTGTGTATATATGTATCACGTACATCGAAACCGAGGCCCGACATAGTTTGTCTTGAAAATTAGATAGAGATAGAAAGATTGTGTTCACATGTCTTTTTTGTGTTTTATTTTTTTTTAACAGATTGGCATTGTAGCACCATATTGAATATTTTGTATAAATACTGAATTTCCTCTCCAAGTCTATGTATGTATGTATGTATGTATGTATGTATGTATGTATGTATGTATGTATGTATGTCTGTCTGTCTGTCTGTCTGTCTGTCTGTCTGTCTGTCTGTCTGTGTCTATCTATCTATCTATCTATCTATCTATCTATCCGCTTTTGTCGATATTCGCTATCTGGCACCTTTATTAATAAGTTTTGGTATATTCAATCCTCCCTATCTCACTCTCTGTCACCCTATCTCTCTCTCTACGTCTCTCTGTCTCTATCTCTCTCTCTTTTTATCTCAGTATTCTCCCTCTCTCTCTCTCTCTCTCTCTCTCTCTCTCTCTCTCTCTCTCTCTCTCTCTCTCTCTTTCTGTCTGTCTGTCTGTCTTTCTTCCCTTCTCTCTCCTTTCATTTTCTAGCTCTCTTCCTATATAACTCTCTCTATCTGCCTTATTCTCTCTCATTCTTCTCTCCCTCTCTCTCCTTCACCCCTCTCCTCTTTCTCCCCCCTCTCTCTCTCCCCCCCCTCTCTCTCTCTCTCTCTCTCTCTCTCTCTCTCTCTCTCTCTCTCTCTCTCTTTTCACTCTGTCTCTTAATGTCTCTCGTGCTCTTTTCAGGTTTACTTCTTTTTCACGAAACTTTTGTTCATTTCTCTCTAACTTTTCATATACTGACGTGAACAAATATAAAGTCATTTATAATTCCACAATTTTCTTGGAGACCCCGTCTCCATGATTTACAGAGCTCATTTTAAGGTTTATTTAGGGCTGAATATAGTTTGTTGATTACGAACTAAATCTGACTCTTCATTTATATATTATAACTCTCGTGGCGCTATAATTAGAAGTCAGTTCAATAAGTTTGCAACTTCTCCTCTTTTCTCTGTTTTCCTGGAATCTAGAATGTTAAGATAAACTCCCCGCCCCCGGGGGGCCCCTCTCCAATCATCACTACCCCCGCCTCGCAACCGCCTTAAGCGTTCCGGAAAAAGCCATCCGGCACTCACTTGAGAGCGGAAAGTCATTTGCCCCCTTCCGAACTGGAAATTAAGAACCGTAGTAGGCCCTTGCAGGGAATGGGATTGGGGATGGCAACGGAACTCTTCCAACTGCGGATGTTAATTGTTAATTCAATGGACTGGGGAAAGAATCTGCCGAATTAGATTTATTTTTGTTTTCATCGCAAGAAAGAAATATCTTAATAATGGAAGTGATAGAAAGGGAAATAGGTGCTGGAGTGGGAAGTAGTTGGTTTGGTTCAGGATCAGCATGCATTTAGAGATTTATGCACTTGCAGATGCAAAGAAAAATATAGTGACATAAGCAGGGGGTTGGGTTGGAAGGCAGAAAGGAAGAGAGAGAGGGAGAACAATAATAATTGAGACAGAAGGAAAGAGACAAATAGAGAGAAAGAGGGACAAAATGTGTGAGAAACGGAAGGGATAAGACTCAAAGAGAGAAAAGAGAGAGAGAGAAAGAGAGAGAGAGAGAGAGAGAGAGAGAGAGAGAGAGAGAGAGAGAGAGAGAAAGAGAGACGTAAATAGGTAGACAAATAAAAAGAAGGATAGAAAGAGAGAGAGACATAGAGAGAGAGGGAGAGAGATGGGGAAAGGGAGGGAGAGAGAGAACAAGAGAGAGGGAGAGAGAGACAGACAGACAGAGAAAGACAGAGAGAGAGAGAGAAAGAAAGAGAGAGAGAGAGAGAGAGAGAGAGAGAGAGAGAGAGGGGGGGGGGAGAGGGGGATGAATGACTTGCATCATTTGTCAGAGTATGCTTCGCCATCAGTAAACGACAACATAAATATTTCTCCAGAAGAATCTCGAACATTCTTTTCGTTGGATTTGCGCAATGCATTGCATATCACGAACCAAAAAGAAAAAGGAAATAATAATCTGTTTATGAAAGATCTTCTCATTGTCTCCTTCTCTTTCTTTATTATCTCTCTCTCTCTCTCTCTTTCTCTCTCTCTCTCTTTCTCTCTCTCTCTCTATCTCTCTCTCTCTCTCTCTCTCTCTCTCTCTCTCTCTCTCTCTCTCTCTCTCTCTCTCCCTCTCGTTCTTTCTGTACTGTCTCTTGCTATATTGACAAAAACGCTTGTTTACACGAACTCATATCCTTGATACGATTTCAAGGTCTCGATAACACATAGAAACAGAATAAACAGAATGAAATAAAATTCACCATATCAACAACGTTTCACCTAACCAGTATCGAGAAAAAGCAAAGAAGTCTAGACCACTAGATTGCACCATTATTCATTCAAGTTCAAACAGTCAAAGACAGTCCCCCAGGACTGACAAATTTGAATGGAGGCTTCCCCCAACACCCTTCTTATGAGGGGGACGCAACCTTGGGACTATTTTGAGATTTCCTGAAACACTAGCCGGTCTTTTTCCAAGGTCATGCTTATTGTTGCATCGGTTTCGTTAAGATTAGGTGGACAAAAAGGACAGAAAAGAAAAACGAGCGAAATCGCTTAGTTTAAACAGACAGCGTAGTTGGATACTTGGGTTCTGACTCTATATAGTTTTGCTCTCCTGCGAGAAGTTGAGTGTCAATGGGGTAGCTCGAAACATTCAATCAGTGTTTCTCTGATTTATCTGTGGATAAATAAAGCCATTGGTCGTGTAGGTTCAAAATGTTACATTTTGTTCGTGTAGAAATGAAACTTCTTCTTCTTCTTCTTCTTCTTCTTCTTCTTCTTCTTCTTCTTCTTCTTCTTCTTCTTCTTCTTCTTCTTCTTCTTCTTCTTCTTCTTCTTCTTCTTCTTCTTCTTCTTCTTCTTCTTCTTCTTCTTCTTCTTCTTCTTCTTCTTCATCTTCTTCTACATCTATTTCTTCATCTATATCATATCATATATATCTATATCTTCATCTTTATATATATATCTATCTATCTATCTATCTATCTATCTATCTATCTATCTATCTATCTATCTATCTATCTATCTATCTATCTATCTATATATATATATATATATATATATATATATATATATATATATATCTATATATATATATATATATATATATATATATATATATATATATATATATATATATATCTATATATATATATATATATATATCTATATATATATATATATATATCTATATATATATCTATCTATCCGTCTATATATATATATATATATATATATATATATATATATATATATATATATATATATATATAAATATATATATATATATATATAAACATATATAATATATATATAATGTCACATTGTCCTGAAAACACTCCGGTCTTTTTCCATGTATGCATCTTTGTGTGTGCTTGTCTGTGTGTGTTTGTGTTCTTGTATATGATTGAGAAGGCATGTCCATTCGTGCGTGCGTGTGTATGCGTGTGTGTGTGTATGTATGTATGTATGTGTCTATGTGTGCGTGTGCGTGTTTGTGTGTGTGAGTGTGTTCGGAAGTATGTGTGCATGTGCATGTGTATACCTGCACGGCCGTGTGGGCAATGTCTGCGTGCATTTGTGTGTATGTGTGTGTTTGTGTGTGTTTGTGTGTGTGTGAGTGCGTGTGTGTGTGTGTGCGTGCGCGCGCGTGTGTGTGTGTGTGTGTGTGTGTGTGTGTGTGTGTGTGTGTGTGTGTGTGTGTGTGTTGCCAAGCATTTATCATTGACATGCATTATAAACCATTGAAAACTTTTGAAAAACTAGACATAGTTGGAAACGTTTTAGAACTATCAGAATGTTGCGTAAAAGTAAAATAACAAGTAAAATTGTAAGTAAAATTGTGAGCTAGAAGCGACTTTCTCGAACGGCGCTGGCGATCCACATGTGGACACGTATGGTGACCCAGAATGTTCGTACTTGGTCAAGTAAGTTCCAAATATAGAACTTAAGTTTACTTTTACCGAAATTGTACTGGGAACGCTGCTATGCTAATCGGGGCAGATGATACCGAACATGACTTATTCTTTTCAAATATTAATTTTAAGGAGTTA
>NW_004797447.1:409266-411809 GCF_000002075.1 Aplysia californica
CTCTCTCTCTCTCTCTATATATATATTTTTTTATATTAAAAAAAATAAAATAAATATATATACGTTTTACTTTTAACATACACGTACACACAGATTATGATCTTACTATGCGTATTCTTTCAGATAAGTAAGACAAACATTTACTCCAATATTCACATTTTTCTATATCTGAATAGTAAGTGGAAACGGAGTCTGTGCTGGATAGCTAAGCTCCTAAGCCTTTGTAATCATTAATACTATTTACAGCTTAACAAATTCGCTCGCTATGTGCCATTTGTGTTTTAGGCCGGTCCCAGAGTGGCTCCCTAGGTCTGACCTGTAGCTTGCCTGGCTTGCACCGTGCAAATGAATGTATACATTATCGTGTGCTAAAGCAGCGTAGCTGTAACGTCTGATTTTTGTCAGCACAGGTGCGCGATGCGTCAGACGTGCTATTTAACAGTGTTGTAAAAATGGCGGACATGTGTCTCCTCGCTTCGAGTTTATTTTCGATCGAAACTCTTCATAGATTATCAAAATCAACAAGAAGTAAGTTTTATTAGGTGCTTTACTATTAAATATTGATGCTAGCATCAATACTTGGTCACAAAATCACCAAGAAATGAACTTTATCATACTTTGAAACTTCGAATCGAGAGGTTGACCTAGTTTCGACTGTTGTCGTAGGCCTAGGCCAAGGCCTAGATCTAGGTGTGCTTCTCTAGATTCTAGATCTAGCCTTGCATTGTAACCAATGTAAACTATCGCCGTGCGCAGCTGCAAGTGTGTTTGTATGTGTTTGTGAGTGTGTTTGTGGAGGGGGGGGAGTGCACTTGGCGCATGACGTAAAGAAGAGTTGTCCCGTCTTGGTATAATTGGTCTTGTATTACACAGTACTTAAATATAGCAAGGCAGACCCGTCAGTTGCACACCTACACACGTCAACACACAGTGTGGCTGTGCTGAGACGCAGGGAGTGTGCGTCGCGCTCGCTGAGACACAGGTGCCAACCCACAGTGCGGCTGTGCTGACACGCACACGGCGTGCACCAGGCCAGCTACAGGTCAGACCTACAGAACCACTCTGGGACCGGCCTTACCTGATTATGTTCTGGATTCTTAAATTCATTATTTTTCTTCACGTATTATCCATCTCATTTAATGTCTGTTAATCTATGAACGTATATAAATTAATGTAGGCCTATCTATTTGTTCATTTCGATTTTTTAAATGGTCTTCAATCGGATTGTTTGTGGAACAGGACAGTGGATGAGCCATGGGGAGGAAGGGTTCGTGGGTTTGGTTGGAGTGTAGGGCTGGAGGAGGGGTTGGGTTGGGTTGGGAGGGGGGAGGGTGGTGCGGGGTTATCGTTGAAGCAGTAAGCCTCTGAGGATAAAGTTAAAAAATGCACTTTGACAGGATGGACACGCAAGGGCGACCATTCCCATCCTTCATTACCTGGTCATTGTATGGTCCATTAACGCCGTCGAATGCTCAAATGTGATCTGGCGGCTGACACCAGTCTCTGTACCTGTATGTGCACACTTAATCACGCAAATCTGACAAAAGAAAACCTCCAAATAGATTTATAATGAATTTGGATGCATTTTGTCAACTGAACGCATTCAATGATACAGAGTTTTTGCAGAGAGATGATTTAACGGTGATAGCAAATGCCGTGCTCTCTAGAGAGAGGGGAAAAAAGAATGAAGAAATAAAATTGTCGAACACAGTGGTAAAAAAGCACCAAAAAACCGCAGTGAACAAAATGTTAACTGCTTTGTTCATGTTTTTTCTCAGTTAGATTTTTATTTTGATACTTCTTTTTCTGTTTAGAATTTTATTTAATTAGTATTTTCTTCCTGTCATTAGAGCCTTTTGTTGAGCAGCAAAAAAATATCCACCTATGGAACTCCAAATTGATAAAATATCTTAGTGTCCTAAAATTATTCTAAATATTTAACACTCATGACGTACGGTTGATGTATGACTTTCGACAAATGAGGAACACGCGTCTGCTGACTTAATTTTATACCTTTATTTATTTTCAACATTTTTTTTTTTTTAGAAAGACATGCGTTTTGTAAATGGCTTTAAAAATTTCAATTATTGGAAAAAACATCCAAAAATGACATACTGTTCACAGAAATAAACCTTTGAGTAGAGTTTTAAAAGTCCAGTAAGGCACGTCATTAAACTGGTATAATCATTTCATGGCCATAATTCACGACTGCGCGTCAAGCATGATGGACGCTCGCTCTGCTCTCCGCCTGCTCCACTGGACCACTACACGACGCACGTGCGTGAGTAATGGTAGCAATAAATAGCCTGGCTTCACACCGGCACTATCTCTAATGCCCAAGCTCTCTGGGAGGCAAGCATTTCTATTTAGAATCCTGCTACCGTAAGTTTTTAACAAGTTTGCAGGTTAAAGGTTGGATGGAGGGTACCTCCACGTTCTTCACCCCTTCGTTTCTCTGTCTGTCTGTATGTCTGTCTGTCTGTCTGTCTGTCTGTCTGTCTGTCTGTCTGTGTGTGTGTGTGAGTGAGTGTGTGTGTGTGTGT
>NW_004797447.1:412278-420694 GCF_000002075.1 Aplysia californica
ACACACACACACACACAAACACACACACATACACACACACGCACACACACACACACACACACAAAAACACACATACATACAAACACGCATAGACAAACGTACGCACGCCAGCGCACGTGCGTGCACTCCCGCACGCACGCCAGCGCACGTGCGTGCCACGCACACACACATAAATACGCACGCACTCATCCCTGAGCAATACTGCTATAAAATCCAATCGTTTCTGTACTCTTTGTTTGTCTTGTGTTGTTTTCATTCTTAGATGTCTTTTGTATACATTACTGAGTGAGGTACAGATGGGCTTCAGAAAAGAGAGAGTTTCACAGACGCTATCTTCACTTTAAGAAGTAGAAGACTGAGTGAAAGGACAATTGCATACAACAAAGCACTGAATCTTGTGGTTGTGGACAAGGAAAAAGCCTTTGATAGAGTAGATAGAAACAAACTGTGGCAAACACTTGAAGAGTACAGCATTAGGATACAACTGTTGGACAACATGAGAGCCATATACACCAACAGTATGAGCACAGTCCGCACCCAAAACGGACTCACTGACTGGTTTGAGGTGTCATCTGTAGTGAGAAAAAGATGTGTGTTATCACCGCTACTATTCATAATATTATACATGGACAAAATTACGAAAGAAGCAAACCTCAACCGATATACCTCAATGAGATGCTGTTTGCGGACGATCAAAGCCTGGCATATGAGAAAGAAGTGCAACTTCAAGAGCACTCAGACAAGCTGAATACAAAATATGAAAAGCTTAACATGAAGATGAGTAAAAGCAAAACAGAGACAATGAAAATCTGCAGAACACCTTAACATCAGCATTGGCGGAAATCTGCTGAAACAAGTCAGCGAGTTCAAGTATCTTGGTAGCATCTTTTCGGAAGACGGACGCCTCAACAGAGAAACTGAAACGAGAGAACAACAAGCTAACACCGTCAGCTTAAACATCCTAACATCCCCATTGAGACCAAAGCCAAGCTCATTAACTCTATCTTCATCCCCACCTTGACCTACCAGTACCAGAAATGGACCCTGGCCAAAAGTCTTGAACATAAGTTAACCACCCGCAAGATGATATGTCGAAGTCTAAGGAGAGCTGTCAACAAACCCAGACGGGACATAGTCAGAAACAACAAGATCAGAGAAATGATGGGAACACCACTTGTCCTCCACTACATTCGAAGGCAATTAGGTGGTTTGATCTCAAACGAATGACGTCTCACTTGCTCGCCAGTAATGCCTACTACAGAAAAGTATCAGGGTACAAGGCAAAAGGAAGACAAAGAAATACCTGGATCAGGGTGTGAAGGATACCCTGAGAACATACAATATCCCACCCAGCCAGGCCATCAAACTTACTAGAGACAGTTCTCCCCTCGACGCCCTAGAGGTACAAGAGGACGGATAAAGTAAAGTAGATAAGTCGTCTTTTTTATAGATTGGTTCTAGAATCCCTGGTACTCTTACTCAACTCACACTGGGGATAGGGATTTCGAACTCTGTAGTTTTTTTTTCTATGTGAGCTGACATTGAATTGATATAACTCTTCAAAAATACTGACAGCCGCTAAATGGAAAAGGAACATAGTACTTCTACGTGTCATTTTGTGCTTTGAAAAAAAACCCAGTGACAACAATAAAATAGCAATCGAAGGATTATTATTGAAACTTATTACCATATGTAAAGGAGCGCGTTGTCTGAAGGCGATTGTTGTACAGTATAGTCCTCTCAACAACAAAAGCTACACCCAGAAGCCTTCGCTTATACCAGTGGAGAACAAATGCATACAGTAAAAATAATACAACAATTTTTAAAACATCAATAAAAAATAGCCCGAATAGAAAAAAACAACAAGAACAAAAATAATATCGTCGAAAATAAGAAAAGAAGACAACTGCTTCCTAAACAAATGAATACATATTCCAACAAACTAGATCTTGCTGTTGTCGCGGCTGCACAAATAAACTCGTGAGGGTCTACGAACAACTATTTATTGCATATTGAGCGTGATGTTTTGAACAATGCCATATCCTAAGTTTATAAACCGATTTTAACACTATAATTCCCCTATCGAAAGCACGCTGGGGTTTTAAAATTAAATACTGTCTCCTGGGGAACAGAATTTGAACTGAAACCAATTGGTGGCACGAACATTAAAGTGAAAAAGTGACAAAGTGACAATTACAATCACCATGCCACGTTTGAAGGGATGAATCAAAGAGAAGCCGATTTGTTTTCGTTTCAGTTTTGTAGTAAACACTTTGCAAAAATATTTTGCTGTTTGTAATGATTCCATTAGGATGAAAGGTCTTTTAAACATAAAACGGTAAGCAGAGGCTCTATGTATAGTTTCACAACAAAGAAAACCAAACGAAAACAGAATTATATAAACATAAAGAATTGCAAGAAAAAAACCCTGGAGAAGCTAGAAAGTTATTGACAGGATGTTAGTAAGCACGTGCGTTTATCAGTTTGTATTTCATATCGGGAATAAAAGACAGATCGATACATTTGGAGATAGACATATTATATAATTTGGCAGATAATGGGTGGATGGATCGATAGATATATAGATATATAGATAGCTACCTAGATATATAGTTAGCTAGCTGTAGCCAGTTAGATAAACTGATTATTAAATGGGCATATAGAGATAACGAATAAGAACATTAGGGAAAACAAATTTGCAACACACAGATACGATTTGAGAGCAACCACGGGCTTTAGTGCACGGAGGTGAAGCAAAGTAAAGAGTCAGAAACAACTAAGGGTGATATAATAAGTGGGGCCTTGCAATGTTGTCCTCCAACCAACAGCAAAACAGACGCAGAAAGGATTGCAATAAGAAAAAGTAAACGATACAAGTGGTTTTAACAATTAATGCATAAAAAATAACACGAGAAAAACTGTTGCCTGGGAGGAAAATTAAACGATTACACAGTAAGACACCCTGCCACGCACAGGGAATTATGGGACTCATAAGGATAAACCCAACCAAAGGAAACGGCAGAAATCAGACAAGACAACGGGGAAGGAAGCCCGAGGGGTATCAGTAGCCCAACACAAACTTCTCAGTGCTGTGAGCAAACACCCGCAGCGGAGTGATGTATGTTTAATTGCCTTTCGATCCGGGTATTCATTCCGTGGGGAGCCTTAACGAAAAGTCACGAAGAGACAAGAGAGAGAAAGAGAGAAAGAAAGAGAGAGAGAGAGAGAGAGAGAGAGAGAGAGAGAGAGAGAGAGAGAAAGAGAGAGAGACAGGGGGGGGGAGAGAAATAGTGAAAAGAAAGAAAGGGGTGGGACAAAAATGATAGATAGATAGATAGATAGATAGATAGATAGATAGATAGATAGATAGATAGATAGATAGATAGATAGATAGATACAGAGTAGAGAGACTAGAGAGATAACAAGACTTGAGCAGAGAGATAAAGAACAGACAGAGAAGAGAGAGTAGAGAGACAGAGCATAAGTACAGAGATTAGACAGAGAAGAAGTAGAGCAAAGATAGTAGAGAGAAATAGTAGGGAGCGAGCGAGAGAGAGAAAGAGAGAGAGAGAGAGAGAGAGAGAGAGAGAGAGAGAGAGAGAGAGAGAGAGAGAGGGGGGGGGAGGGAGAGAAAGAGAAAGAGAGTGTGTGTGTGTGAGAGAGAGAGAGAGAGAGAGAGAGAGAGAGAGAGAGAGAGAGAGAGAGAGAGAGAGAGAGAGAGAGGAGACAGGGAGAAAGAGGGAGGAAGAGGGAGACAGAAAACGAAAGAGGTATAGAAAGAGAGAGAAAGAAATACAAAAAATTAAGAGAGAGAAAGCAAGAGAAACAGATATATATTATATATATATTATACAGAGAGAGAGAGAGAGAGAGAGAGAGAGAGAGAGAGAGAGAGAGAGAGAGAGAGAGAGAGAGAGAGAGAGAGAACCCCTCCCCTCCCTCCCCACCCAGAATCCACCCACTCCAGCAACTGACATCCCGGACTCAGCCGCCGACGCTAAAGCTCTCGCATGAGTGACGCGGACGCCCATGTGATCCCCCTTCCAGACGGTTCTGTCAGTCCCACGTAATACTCACGCCCGATGTATAAGCCTTTGTTTTGAATTGAGATGCTCTTTTAATTGCACTTTCACTGGCTTGCAAAAGCTCATTTTAAAATAAAATGAAAAAAAGGGTGTTCAATATTGAGTGTAGCAATGATGGGATTTCCACTGCACTGTTTGGCCACATAATTTATACTCTTTAATTTAGTGGGCAAGCCTGTCTTGTTCCCCGATTCTACGCAAAGGAAACTGTAAATTCAGCTTTACCGAATGTGTATCATTTCATCGAATTACCTCGCATCTTGTTTTTAAGACATGTTTTTTAAATGTGGGAAATCTTTTAAAAGGTAATCCTGTCGGAACAAAATGTCTGGTGTTTTTTGTACGAGATGCTAAGCATTAGTTTAATATTTCGACGCTCTCTGAACAATGAATCTAAAACCTATACCTCAACTTACAATGATCAATTGTGTATATATCACGTGTCTAATCCCGTTCAAAGCTATGTTAAGAGTTTATTTCTTTATTTCCTTGTTCCAGTTCCATTTTAACGGCTTAAAGCAGTGGGACGAAACACTTGGTCTAAAGTTACGTTGTCGAGTTTAGCATTATGGCAGCGGGGACTGTGAATACTTCATTTAATCTAAAGTTTTGTTGTCGAAGAGACTACATTGTGTTGTAGCCTAGGAAATAAACATTATAATTTATTATATTGTGAGCAGAGGCGAAGGCTGACTTGTTTGACAGGGTAATCAAAGTGAGATGGGATCAGATAAGGCCTGGAGATATCACACTCACACAAGTCACAAGAATCTTACTGGCACTGGAGGCGGCAACTCTGAGTTGTGAATGAAAACAAATCCTGAATTCTTGTTGTATGCATATTCAACAGCTAAAATAATCGGGAAAGTATTTCATTAAATATTTATTCTAACCTTAAATTTAACTTTAGATTTGAACACACGAACATCAAGGAAAGAAGCAGAGATGTCAGTACTACAATGGCATGTTATACCAGACAGCCGAAACACTTTGGTAGAGCATGCCAATTATTAATTTTTTATTTCACATTTGGCTGTTTTTGTCTAGATTTTGGCGGCCAGGAGCAGGTGTCATAATCGAGGTCACGATCCTTGTTATAGGACGTTAAAAAGTCGAAGGAAAAAAACAAGCACTCGCAGCAGTCAAGATATTATTAGGAGTTAGTTCCCCTCACATCTGTAGACTCGACCAGTGTAATAGTTAGCTTACATAATCAGCGCGTGTAGCTGCTTATAACTGTGGCTTGAAAGGGGTGAACAGGGTATAAGCGGCAATGAAACAGTTTTGACTGCTATGCACATGTTCCCTTCAACACTATATGTAGACTCTTCCAGCCTCACTTTAAGCTTACTTAATCAAAGCTTGTGACTGCTTATGGAGTGGCCCAATAGTGGCGAACAGGCTATTTTTGTGGCAATGAAACAGTTTTGAACGTTAGGCATAGTCTATTGTTCATTGGTGATTATGAACGTCTTTTTACATTTAATTTATGAGGTTTACGTCTATTGGTCAATTTGACTGCGACAATGTTTCAAAATTACGAAGGGAAGCAGTGATTATTTGATTATATAGACGCTTTGCCTCTAATTGTGAGTCTTGTTTTACGCATCTATCAACACAATTTAGATCATTTAGGAGGTGGGTTTTCTACTCTGTCTGTCTAGGCTAATTAAGGCAAGAGTAATGCAGCATCCAAGTACCCGATGGAACGTTCTCCCTTTTCGGGAATAGAACATTTTTCTTTTGAATGCTACCCCAAAGAACCTAACCAAAGACGCCGTTATACTTCTCAAATTTAACTCGTAAGTCAGTTGGTTTTTTTCCTGGAGATTTTTGCTCGAAGGTCTCCTCTCTCTCTCCCTCTCTTTCTCTCTCTCTCTCTCTCTCTCTCTCTCTCCCTCTCTCTCTCTCTCTCTCCCTCTCTCTCTCTCTCTCTTTCACACACATACACACACACTATTTCTCTCTCTCTCTCTCTCTCTCTCTCTCTCTCTCTCTCTCTCTCTCTCTCTCTCCTCCCCCCTCTCTCTTTCACTCTCTCTATCTCTCTCTTTCTCTCTCTCTCTCGATATATATATCTATCTGTTTATCAACATTATATTTCTTTCTGTCGCTCTGATCTCCTACCCCCTGACCCCCACGTTCTCTTTGAGTCTATCTTTCTCACCATCTCTACCCTCTCTTTTTGAATGTCTTTTTCTTTGTATAAATCTAAAAACCTTCCTTCCTTCCTGTTAAAGGAGAACACTTTGTAAGAAAGACAAGTTGCAAAGTATTTAGCAGCGACGGTAGTAGAAATCCAAACAATATATTATTATTATTGGGAATTTCAAACAGGTTAATCTGAATACAGTGACTGAAATCAGGCTTCCATTAAGTTTGGTATAACTCATCTATTCAAATATGTATGTTTGCGTGCGTGTGAGTGTGTTTGTTTGTGTTAGAGTGCACGATGTCGTGCATGCGTGCCTGTGGGCCTGTGTGTGTGTGTGTGTGTGTGTGTGTGTGTGTGTGTGTGTGTGTGTGTGTGTGAGTGGGTGAGAATTTGCGACTGAATATCAAGCTGAAAACAAGAGAGGACAGGCCAGCTTCAAGATGAATAAAATATAGGAGATAAAAAAAAAGATAATAGGAACCCAAGGGGCAAGACATACAAGCCTAGTACACACTGAAAGACAAGACTGGCAAAAACGTTTGAACACATTCACATGCTAAATTGTACACGTATACACAGACATATAATTGAACACAAACAAACACACACACATATACACACACATACACATACACACACACACACACATATACAGACAGACATACACACACATGCGAACCCAGACAGACAGACGACAGACAGACAGACAGACAGACACATGCACACACGCACATACACTCATACACACACATGCACACATACGGTACACGTACACACTCACACACACATACACACAAACCAAATAAAAAAAGCTAAAAGAAGGAGGCTCGATAAGAAAATCCCAAAAATGCAAAGAAGTTCCAAAAAAAAGTAGAAGTAAAATTAACAAACCGAATTAAAAAAAAAAGACCAGTGTGAAAAAGATTGGTAAAAAGAAGACTGAGTAATGAAATGAAGGACGAAAAATAATAATAATAAAAGAGAAGTAAAATGTACAAACTGAAGAAAAAAACCCCCAAAAAACCAGTGTGAGAAGGAGTAGTAAAAAGAAGACTGAGTGATGAAATGAGATATTATGAGTTATCGTGCGTGTTCCCCGAAGTCACTTCCGTCACTGTAAAGTATTCCCTGGTTCGTTGGCCGGTATGACAGATGACCGGAGCGCGTGTCTTCTCTAGATTACCAGGAAACTGTGCCGGGGGCGGTTGTTTGTCAGTCAGTTTTTTTTGGGTGGCTTTTGTTAAGAAGTAAAGCAAAAAAAAAATAAATAACCAAAAAAACCCACCAACCAACAACAGTACAACAAAAAACAACAACAACAACAAATAAAATATAACCCCAACAAAAAAGATAAAAAGCAAAGTTGAGGGAAAAGAAGGACAGAAAAATTAACCAAAATATTTAAAAAAATATAAACAAACAAAAAGACTTCAGTGAAAATAAATGAAGAGAAGAGACTAAAGAAAAAGAAACACTTGAAGTGAAGGAGAAAATAAGAAAGACTAAAGCAAAGGGGCATACAACAGTAAATTTAAAATAAATATTTTCAATACATTTTACACTGTTTGTTTCTTGTACAGTCATTATAATATAATTAAGGTCTTTAGGAAGTAATCTTAAAGTTGTTGATCGCAGCTCGAACCTTTTTTAAAATTTTGGTTATATATGTACTTTAAAAAACCTTTGAGCTTACTTTCTTTATTCTTTTTCTATTTATTTCATACTTTTTTAAGTTAGAAGAAGCGTGGAAGAGATTCAAAGAGGGGGGAAAGACTAAAAGAGGGCACACAAGAGAGATATAGAGACAGACAGAGAGAGACACACACAAACAGAGAGACAGAGAGAGAGAGAGAGAGAGAAAGAGAGAGAGAGAGAGAGAAAGAAAGAAAGAAAGAAAGAAAGGGAGAAAGAAAGAAAGAAAGAAAGAAAGAAAGAAAGAAAGAGAGAGATAGAGGGACAAAAAGAAAGAGGGGGGAAGGGAAGAAAAAACAACAACAAGATAGAGTGAGTAAGAGAGAGATAGAAAGAGATAGACAGATACGCAGGTAGATAGATAGATAGATAGATAGATAGATCGATAGATAGATAGATATATATATAGATAGATAGATAGATAGATAGATAGATAGATAGATAGATAGATAGATAGATAGATAGATAGGAAGAGAGAGAGAAG
>NW_004797447.1:422112-423592 GCF_000002075.1 Aplysia californica
GGGGGGGTGTCAATGTTAACAATGCTAAGCAGTGTCTAACAATACATTTTATAACTTTTTGAAAGTGGATAGAACGGTTTCCTTTCTGATTTTATCAGTTAGATACTCTTATTCGCGCACACAGGGTGTGTGGTTGAACTTCTGGTTGCAGAGAACCGGGTCTTGGTAGACTTTAAGACATGAGAATAAGTGGGTGTCTGTGTGTGTCTGTGTGTGTATTTGTGTGTGTTGGTGGGTGTTTGTGTGTACGCGCGCGCGCGCGCGCGCGCGTGTGTGTGTGAGAGAGAGAGAGAGAGAGAGAGAGAGAGAGAGAGAGAGAGAGAGAGAGAGATATTCTTAGTAATGATGATTATAGTATGGCATCGGTTTCCCACTCTATTCAGGACAGCATGGTCACTGAAGAGGCGTAAACTCAAAATATGACGTTTAAATCCAATATAGCATAATATTTAGTATGGAAGAGCCTGGACATATTTCCAAACAAGAAAATCTCAAGAATGCCCTATTTCGATTCGAATCTAACTTGTAATAACTGAACTAAAGTCTTGCACAATAATAAAGTGGCTAACTTTATATATGGAAAGGAAGTACAGGGCATGCCATCTTTTTACACTCTGTGGCTTTGCTCTTTTGTCCCTGGGTCAATACAGATATTTACTTAAAAGATTTAAAAAGAAAAGCTCAATACACCAGAGTAAAGATATCACATCAAAAGCGTTCGAGCCACAACCTTGCGTTATACGAGGGGCCAGTTGTGGGAGTTTATAACCCGTGAAAATAAGCAGACGCCCCAACACTGGCAGGTTCATTACTCGATGCACCTGAGGATTTGGAAACTAATGTTTATGTATGAAAAGCACTCACACGTACTGGTACTGTCAAAATATTGACGCAACCTGAAAGAACGTGATGTTTGTATATGCAAATCAGAGACTTGCCTCTATAAGATTCCTTCACATGCCAGATTTATTTTATAATGACTGTTAAATAGATTTCTACATCTGCATATGTCTAGACTATTGTCAGCCTGTTTCTGGATCTGTGTATGTGTGTCAGTATATTTAGCAGGCTCATTTTATTTTTCCCTCCAGAAAACCCCATCAAGTCTAAAGGTGCGGTTTATGTTGGTTTTCTTTTCTTTGGAGGAAAGGGGGGGGGAGTGGAGGCCAAGCCCATATTGTACAAGAACAACTTTGGCATGGGGATCAAGTGGCAGGTGAGGAGGGGGGGCAGTTGGGAGAGTGATAAGTTGGGTTTTTTTCTGAATACTTGCGAGCACAAGATAGATAGATAGATAGATAGATAGATAGATAGATAGATAGATAGATAGGCAGACAGACAGATAGATAGATAGATAGATAGATAGATAGATAGATAGATAGATAGATAGATAGATAGATAGATAGATAGATAGACAGACAGACAGACAGATAGACAGAAAGATAGATATATAGGATAGATAAATAGATAGATAGATAGA
>NW_004797447.1:423692-427028 GCF_000002075.1 Aplysia californica
CCCCCTTTGCCACTTGGTCGGTCCATTAAACATGAAAACTACAAACATCACGGCAGATATCATCCTAGCGTGACATCCTTCCTTTAAGTCAGTAGCATTACATTCATCTTCTTTAAACAAAAGACATCCATGTTCCTTAAATACTTCACTTGTTTTTACTTTTATTTTTGTCGATTGAGCGGCCGTAGGGTGGGGGTGCTTCATATACTACTAACAACTATCCCCCCCTCCTCTTTCGTCTCCCCTCTGCCAGGGGGCAGCGCGCGCTCCCCTTAATCTTAAATCAGAGATACTACACTCCCGCGTCACACTCGTGGGGGGTTCGTTGTGCTCTTACAAAACGTGCGACCACCTTCCATTAAAAACAAAAAAAACCCTTACTCCATCCATATTCCCTTTATATACTCCCACCAATACCGGCCGACCTCTCGTCTCCCCGCACCCCGCGCGCTCGCGTGTGTGTGTGTGTGTGTGTGTGTGTGTGTGTGTGTGTGTGTGTGTGTGTGTGTGTGTGAGAGAGAGAGAGAGAGAGAGAGAGAGAGAGAGAGAGAGAGAGAGAGAGAGATATTCTTAGTAATGATGATTATAGTATGGCATCGGTTTCCCACTCTATTCAGGACAGCATGGTCACTGAAGAGGCGTAAACTCAAAATATGACGTTTAAATCCAATATAGCATAATATTTAGTATGGAAGAGCCTGGACATATTTCCAAACAAGAAAATCTCAAGAATGCCCTATTTCGATTCGAATCTAACTTGTAATAACTGAACTAAAGTCTTGCACAATAATAAAGTGGCTAACTTTATATATGGAAAGGAAGTACAGGGCATGCCATCTTTTTACACTCTGTGGCTTTGCTCTTTTGTCCCTGGGTCAATACAGATATTTACTTAAAAGATTTAAAAAGAAAAGCTCAATACACCAGAGTAAAGATATCACATCAAAAGCGTTCGAGCCACAACCTTGCGTTATACGAGGGGCCAGTTGTGGGAGTTTATAACCCGTGAAAATAAGCAGACGCCCCAACACTGGCAGGTTAATCACTCTGTGCACCTGAGGATTTGGAAACTAATGTTTATGTATGAAAAGCACTCACACGTACTGGTACTGTCAAAATATTGACGCAACCTGAAAGAACGTGATGTTTGTATATGCAAATCAGAGACTTGCCTCTATAAGATTCCTTCACATGCCAGATTTATTTTATAATGACTGTTAAATAGATTTCTACATCTGCATATGTCTAGACTATTGTCAGCCTGTTTCTGGATCTGTGTATGTGTGTCAGTATATTTAGCAGGCTCATTTTATTTTTCCCTCCAGAAAACCCCATCAAGTCTAAAGGTGCGGTTTATGTTGGTTTTCTTTTCTTTGGAGGAGAGGGGGGGGGGGGGCAGTTGGGAGAGTGATAAGTTGGGTTTTTTTCTGAATACTTGCGAGCACAAGACAGATAGACAGACATATAGACAGAGGCCAATAGCTAGATAACTAGATATACAGGCAGACAGACAGATAGATAGATAGATAGATAGATAGATAGATAGATAGATAGATAGATAGATAGATAGATAGATAGATAGATAGACAGACAGATAGATAGATAGATAGATAAATAGATAGATAGATAGATAGATAGATAGATAGATAGATAGATAGATAGATAGATAGATAGATAGATAGATAGATAGATAAATAAATGTAGATATTAATTCTGTAACAAACAACGCAAAATCTCCTCCACTTACTACTAAAAACCTATATTATTTACAATGACATCTTAGACGTTCAAAATGATATTTCCCGAAAAAAATAGACGCACGATAAGATGCTATTCTTCTCAACAGGATGCATATAATAGTTTCACCAGACTTGTTTCCGGACTGCCGCCGTTTCAGAAAATTAAATTGTTTATGGGTCATCTGATATTGTAATGTGTAATGTGCACTGAGGTTGAATGTGCTCTTCATCTTAAACCCTGGAAATTGGTAGTTGCTGTCTGTGATATAGATTGAGAGGCGATAAAAATATCTATCTATCTATCTATCTATCTATCTATCTATCTATCTATCTATCTATCTATTTATCTATCTATCTATCTATCTATCTATCTATCTATCTATTGTTGTATTGTGGACAGCTTCTTCTTTCTCCTGTCTATAGCACTTGCAATACCTTATACTGAAGCATAAATTAAGAACCAGTGCTCAACCTTTTTTTTGGGTCTATTTTAACTTGCGATTCGGTCGTAGCACACAATCTTAAACCAGTCTCTCTATATATCCTCGTTCGTAAAAACGTTTTAATGTCCACAATTTAGGAAGAAACTCAAAGAACATAAAATAACCTGTGGCCTCAAAAACTAAAGCTATGACCTTCCAGCACTAAAACCCCACTTTTCAGGCACATGCTAAGGACTCATCAATTCCCATGCCGGTTTCCATGTCGCAACGGGATTTATCACGAAATCTAGCCTGCCTGGGTACCATTTCAAACCTTAGTGTCTAACCATGAATCTGAAATCATGCCCATGCACTCAAGAACATTCTTACACTTCTGTGCTGCGGCTGTTAACGCCAGTCGTAAACAAGTATAACAGACTACTCTGTTTTCATGTATTGACAGTAAATTGCTGCTTGGTTTATTTTTTGAAGAAGTTTTATACTGTACATTATGGTCGGAAACTCCAAACATCAGGTCAAATTGATGATATATTGCAGTCTCAAATATCCTCATATCTTTAATGTTAAAGGCTAAATTGTGCATTAATATATTAGAGAAAGAAGGAGCAAAAGTAAACACAATCTGTTTCTTCCTAGGTGATATCTTTGCTTAAGAATTAAATACTGAAAACTATACCATTACAACAAACTAACAGCATTCAACCGTAGTACCCGCCAAGTTGTTTCCGTGTCTTAAAATATTATGATATTAATTTGTTTAGACATTTAGAAATTCTATTTAATGTCCTTTCTGTTCATTAATTTCGAATTTTAAAATGTTGAACTAAAGGTAAGATTTAAAAAGACCAGATAAATGTGTAAATTTTTTTCCAGGAATTCCCTCTGAATAATGCACTGATGAAATTTAAGTGAAAAGGGGCAAATGTGGCGAGTGAAAGAGATAATATGTTAAAGACATCCTCATTTCTCTTTGCCTCGCCTATTCCGAGTCCTTTAATTTTGTTCAGTCGTTGCCCCTTTCCTTCTACCCCTCGTTTAATAATAAAGTTTCTTTCTCAGTCCCTATGTCTTTGATACTTGCGTACGGACAAACACACTCATAAACACACACACACACACACACACACACACACACACACACACACACACACACA
>NW_004797447.1:427128-432128 GCF_000002075.1 Aplysia californica
ACACACACACACACACACACACACACACACATATACAAATACGCACACACACACAGACACACACACACACGCATGCGAAATACACACACGCATGCACAAACACACACGCACATACACATACGTACATATGCACAGAAACACACGTACTCACAACACACACAAACACACACACACACACACATACACACACACACACAAACACACACACATTTATACACACATAATATACACAAACACACATACACAAGTTTGCATAATATATGTATACATATACGCATACTATTTTTTTCACCCTTTAATTGACTTACACTAAAATCGAAACACATCGTACGGTACAAATAAATTTCGAAGCCCGTCCGTCCAAATAGATCTCAAAGTTCTATGTGAAATGTCTATTTACCAATGTGCTATAAGAATATCTCCAGCTTGCACAAAGGAGAACTACATATTTCTGTCAAGAAAACGGTTTTAGTTCTAATAAAGGCAGATATATGCGGATTTACTGCACCGTTAATATTTCAATAGTCTCAAATATTGGATCATCATCACCCAGACTCCAAATTATTGGTTGATTTTGCGTCAACGGACATTTAGAAAAGAATCTGATCTAAATTGAGTGGCGAGAAACAAAAGGATTACTTTCGCCCCATGAACAACGAGCCAGAGCGTTATGCGTATTAGCCAATTTTTTAACCAACTAGATCCCAAATTGGTTACCATCTGTGTAGTCATCCGTGTGCTTTGGCCACTGAAATACCGGACGGGATGTCCCAAGCATGCTTCATTACGTAATAGGACCAAATGGAACAACTGGCGAAGCATTATTTAAATGGGGTTTTTTTTGTCTTCACGGTGTATTTCTTTAACGGTCAACGACCCAGAAAATCAAAGCTGTTGAGGAAAAAGCAAGGCAGGCAGAAAAACCAGTCAGTGAAAATAAAAGATTGTGAAACCTTCTTTTTTGACCAAGATTAAAACTGCACAATTTATATAATTGATCCTACAAAGGCTTCGGTTTAAAAATGACTACCCTAAAACTCTACTTCACTTCTCTTCAGCCGTGGCCTCCACTTACTTTGGACATTTACACAGGCATTAAAACTTAGTAGACAGGTTTTATTTGGGTATTCACGCTGGCATTTGGATTTGCTCCGTCAATGAATCTGACAATCTGCCACTATCACTTTTAATGTTAATTGTAGCACATTTATTCTAAATGTTTCTTTTCCTTGGTTCATATGTATTGTTTTCATGACTTTTTAATACGAATAAGCAATGTTTTTGGTACAAAAATTACATTTCTTAGCCCTGACATATTATTAAGACAGTTCAGCAATCGCAAATGAAGAGATCTGAACGTTTGAACCAAAATAAACCACAGACATAAAATGAGGTCAAAAAGAATGGTATAGGTTTAACGGCCCCTATCCACACTATTAGGTTACCTAAGAGGCAGTAAAATATGGACAGACTAATTAAAAAAATTATAATTTTAAAAAATTTTAAATCCCAAAATCTGACATGAATAATAATACATCTTTTACTGTTCTAGAGGTGACTTTAGATTACAATATAGCACAGACATAACCTCGGTGGTTATCCACACCATTCCCTGTGCCAAACACTAAGATTTATTCATCTTCACGTACTCCCAACTATCTCTTCCTTCCTGTGAGCAGGAAGAAGAGTAGTCTCTCAGTACCGAGTCTGGCTGGCTTCGTCAACATTAGTGGACAGGTCCAAAGCCAGCCAGACTTAACGGACTTCAAACTCATGAGTTATTTATGGCAGCGTCTTCCCAGCACAGTCCAGCCATTATTGGCTACCTTGTCATTCAACGTTTTCATAAAACAGGACGCCAAAGTCAATAGATTGGTCCTGCTGCCGCAGCTTTGTTTCTTGATTCGTAGTCTCTTTTTCTTTCTTAGTCTTCGTCTTTTTGTCTCCCTTTGTCTGTTTCCTTTTCACCCTTCCCTTCTCATCCCCTCACTCTCTCTCTCTGTCTCTCTCCCTCTCTCTCTCTCTCTCTCTCTCCCTCTCTCTCTCTCTCTCTCTCTCTCTCTCTCCCTATATCTCTCTCGCTCTTTCTTTCTCGCTCTCTCTCTCGCACGCTCGCTCTCTCTTTCTTTCTCCCTCATTCTCTCACACTCACCCTCCCTCTTCTTGTCTCTCACTATCCCTCTCTTTCACACACGCACGCACGCACGCACACACACACACACACACGCACACACACACACACACACACAAACACACACACACACACACACACGCACATACAAACACACAAATAGCCATACGCACATTTACTGTCTTTCTATATCTGCGTCTTTCTTTATCTCATCTGTCACCTCTCTCTCTCTCTCTCTCTCTCTCTCTCTCTCTCTCTCTCTCTCTCTTTTTCTCTCTCTCTTTCTGTCTCTCTGTCTCTCTGTCTCTCTCTGTCTCTCTCTCTGCGTGTGTGTGTATGTGTGTGTGTGTGTGTGTGTGTGTGTGTGTGTGTGTGTGTCTCATTCGAAATACGTCTACACAGACGGCGGGTTTGGAATTTTTTAAGGGGGGGGGGGGGGGGAGCTTAATGGCTAGGTTTATCATCGTTGCTCGCGGAAGTCTTGACTTCGGTTCCCGAGAGATGATTTAGAAACAGCCAACTCCGAAAGCAGTATCTGTCTACCTCGAATGGCAATCAAACTCAAGGCAGCCCCCCTCCTAAATATTCTCGAGTGTGTTGAAGGGGATGCAAAACAGTATTACTGGTTTATTAATTTATGTTTTTTGTCTTCTTAGGGTACTTCACAGCTAAAAGGACAGAAGAACACATAAAAAGTAAAGGACACTTAATTCTCCACAGTTGTAAGTAATAACACTTTCTTCTCTCCCTACGACACTCGCTTTCTAGCTCTACCTCTTGTTCCATCCAATTCACTTGATCTCTCCCACGTTCCCTCTGTCTGTCTGTCTGTCTGACTGACTGACTGACTGTCTGTCTGTCTGTCTGTCTGTCTCTCACTCTCACTCCCTCTCTGTTCCCCTCTCTTTCTCCATCCCCTCCATCTCTCTCTCTCTCTCTCTCTCTCTCTCTCTCTCTCTCTCTCTCTCTCTCTCTCTGTGTGTGTGTGTGTGTGTGTGTGTGTGTCTTCTTCCCTCTCTATCTGCGTACATGTGTTTGAGTGTCTGTGTGTTTGTCTGTCTTTCTTTGTCTAGTTCTTTACTCATTCTTTGCTCCTCTGTTATTAAAAAAAAATTACTGCGGCATCTTTCTCTCTCTCTTGTGCATGTAATAGAAGATTTTTCTATGGGGAACTTACTCTTCTCTTGCCCCAGTTACCGTCATCACCACAAAATGGACAACGTATGATGACAGAGGTCGTCCTATCGCGTCCAGCACTCCTTACATTTTCTACCCTTTACCAACACAGCTAAGGAGGCCAGACAGCGTAAAAATGGCGTCGTTGTGCCGTTCGGTAAAGACGAGACGTCGAAAAAGAAGCCCCTGAAAACAAAACGACGAAAAAGACCAAAAGAGTAGAAATAACCAGGGAGCTCTTTTTCAAGTCTCTGAAACGTTATCAGCATGCGAATGTGTGGATTCTTTTCTCATTTATTCTTTCAATTTTGGTTGTCGTTATTTTCTCCGTTACATTTCTTTTTAAAATAGCAGCTAATCTTACTTAGCTTTTGAGCTTTGTATCTTGAACAGTAATATTGTCACTTTGCACTTTCTCTCCATCTCCATTTGCTTTATAGTTTTGTTGTTTTCTTTATCTTTCTGTCTCTTTTACTCTCCTCTCTTTCCATCTCTTCCTCCTATTTCTCTCTCTCTCTCTCTCTCTCTCTCTCTCTCTCTCTCTCTCTCTCTCTCTCTCTCTCTCTCTCCCTCTCTTACATCTTTTTTTCTCATGAAATGCGATCAGCTGCGTGATAAGTCACACTTACGTCTCTTTTTCTTTCTTTTTATAATGTGTGTCCCTGGTTTTGCTACAAGCATTTCTTTTTTAGATTTCAAGAATGCTGTACTCAAAAAGGTACCTCTTGTGATCAAGATATAACTATTGCGTGTACAAGATGTGTATCTTATAAATACAGTTACATGGAACCTTCATCAATTCTAAAATTTCCTTTGAAAAAGCTGACAGCTGATATTTAATGAACCACCACTGTTTGTCAAAGCATCAGTTAAATACCACTTCAGCTAACCAACCTATTGGTAACAAACTGTATTTATTATTCAGACCCATTCATATAAAAGTGATTATTATGTCTAACTCTCTGCCCAATTTGTTTGTGTTTTAAATTGTCTGTCTTTTACCTATAAGCCACGTAGAATCTTGTTGGCATGTTCCATTCCGGCAATTGCGACTTTAGTGCTTATAATCTGTTTTCATATACAGGGTATCCAAATTCGATGTCCACAAAAACAAAACGTTATACAGACAACAAATTGCAGAGGTCCCGTGTGCAAGTTGCGCGCGTTAATGATCCCTAGGTGGTTCAAGATCGATAATAGTAGGCTTCGACCTCCACCGGGACAAAATTCAAAATAAATTCCTACCAAACTAAAATTCATGTTTTATGTGTTTCCCGCGCGCTCAAATGACCTCATGCAGTTCTGAGCGCCCTAAAACACTTACCAAAACAACTCTTTCAGAAGGTACACTAGATTTACACCTGGAATTAACTCCTTATTCCCTGCATGCAATAAATGGCTTTTATCTTTTTTTTACAGACTTGAATTCAGCGTATTTCTGAATCAAAAATGACTTTTCAGGGTTACTCCAAGATATGGCCAAAGCAGCGGAGCATGCCTGACGTGTTCAAATGTGTAGATAGATTATGTCGCTTGGTAATCAACATAATTATGTTTACCTGGGAGCTGATGCGTGATAAAAAGAAAAATGTACTATTTGTCATTAAGTCTGGGACAGTAGGTATGCGGCCTACAGAGAATGTGTGGCACAACTTATTACTGTATAATAGTATAATTCGTTTACATTGGGTTT
>NW_004797447.1:437128-438905 GCF_000002075.1 Aplysia californica
TTTGCAAATACCAAATGCAAATATATATTCTATCTACCAATGCAAGTATTTCTATCTAGTAATGCAAGTATTTTTATCTACCAATGCAAGTATTTCTATCTAGTAATGCAAGTATTTTTATCTACCAATGCAAGTATTTCTATCTAGTAATGCAAGTATTTTTATCTACCAATGCAAGTATTTCTATCTAGTAATGCAAGTATTTTTATCTACCAATGCAAGTATTTCTATCTAGTAATGCAAGTATTTTTATCTACCAATGCAAGTATTTCTATCTAGTAATGCAAGTATTTTTATCTACCAATGCAAGTATTTCTATCTAGTAATGCAAGTATTTTTATCTACCAATGCAAGTATTTCTATCTAGTAATGCAAGTATTTTTATCTACCAATGCAAGTATTTCTATCTAGTAATGCAAGTATTTTTATCTACCAATGCAAGTATTTCTATCTAGTAATGCAAGTATTTTTATCTACCAATGCAAGTATTTCTATCTAGTAATGCAAGTATTTTTATCTACCAATGCAAGTATTTCTATCTAGTAATGCAAGTGTTTTTATCTACCAATGCAAGTATTTCTATCTAGTAATGCAAGTATTTTTATCTACCAATGCAACTATTTCTATCTAGTAATGCAAGTATTTTTATCTACCAATGCAAGTATTTCTATCTACAAGTATTTGTATCTACCAATGCAAGTACGTGCGTGGACCACCGACTTATTTAATACCGTTACTTGTTAATGCTATTGTTGTTGTTGTTTTTTTGCTGTCTCCATCTACGGATTGTGTATTCATTTACTTAATTTTGGAAGGCAGGAAACAGGGAGAAAGATAGCAAAGAATGCCAGGGAAGGGTAATGATAGGGTTGCCGTCCTGTTTACAGACCGCTGCACAAATCAACGTCCGTACCTTAAAAATGTGTCCGATCCCGTCAGACAGGAAATCCTTTCTCAACCATACTGACCAACGTGAATATGCAAATGGGACTTAATGGTAAATTCACATCGGTGTGGACATTATGCATGTACATTTCAATGTGCCTTCTTAATCCCCCCTGGGCAGGAGTTAGCTTAAGGTATTTGTATACTGTGTGTTTGTAAGACAAATGACGGAGATGAACTCTCATGAGATTGAAAAAAGAAATAGTAGACGTGAAAGCTACAACTAAAGACGTTCTGAGCTAGAATGGTAAATAGAACTATAATTAAATCCACATACAACCGTTATGGCATCTGTCGTATTATGGCTGATCACTAATTTGGCGTATAATCAATGAGTGAGTTCCCTCCTCTAGTTGAGAAGTTATTTCATCGAGTACAAAAGTGAGCAAAAATGATATAGCATATTCAGTACAAAGCAAGCTGCCCTGTTTTTGATCAAATATGGGTTGATTTAGGCGTTAAATATTTAAAAGTATTTACAAGCAAACATTTCGTACCATTGCTTAAACAATTGCCAAATGTGGTACAGTGATTAAGATAAAACAATGGATAAAAAACATACTAATTTAAATGCACTTAATTGATCAGCACGAGGATACCTAGGTTGTAATGGGTATGTAAACTATTTTTATAATCACATCATTGCCGGTTGTCATTGTGCAGCGTCCTGGTTCCTTCTTTTTTTTATTTCTTTGCTTTTCTTTTTCACCTGTGGCTATCGTGTCTTGCTTAAGGACACTTCTCAGTGAACCCCTATCTGAACGTCGTTTCACCAAAACTTGCTTGACATTACTTGCGAGTCTGAACTCACTAACCACTCAGCCGTTGGAGC
>NW_004797447.1:439013-440771 GCF_000002075.1 Aplysia californica
CCATTTTAGAAATAAATAAATTACACTTTATTGATTTCTGTGGAGGAAAAACACTTGAGAGTCCCTATCATGCACGCGGTTGACGTGAGTTCGGTTGTCGTCTAAAGAAGACATCGAGTGTATTTTCAGCTTTCATGTTGTGTGTGTTAAACACAGATCAGTTTTCTCCGACGGTTGATGTTGAAGCTGCCGATCTAGATCTATGAGAAGTTATATAAATAAAAATGTAAAACATTAATTTTGAACGGACCTCTCTCTACGCTTCCATAAAAAACGCGACAAGTTTACCATAATTCTTGGATGGTTGTGTTTTCACGTGTGATTATATTTGTCTCACTGTTTGTATCCGTGCATAATTGGAGCAGTATAAACGTCCAAATCATTCTATATGATGCATTTGTATCATAAACAGTATAACTGCAACAACACAACACTAACATTTTGTGCAAATGCCCTGTCTGTGAATCTTGCAAAAAAAGAAAAACACCAAAATTTTAATTGACAGGACCCATGACCGTCAAATTAGAAAACGAATTAACATGCAAAACTGCCGATATTATACTCTAAATACGATGAGTGTTTTCATGCTTAAAAAGGGAACAAATAAACGAGCCAAACAATATGTCTTTCACGGAACTAATCACTTTGACGGTACTGCAGCTGGCGAGCACAAACATTTTGTGTGGGGGTAAAAAGGTCAAGAATATATAAAGATCTGACGTCAATAGAGAATTATGCGATTGTTTTTAGACCCCAAAAAATTAAGCTAAGAGCCATACAAGTTTGGGACAACATAATTTAGTATGTGTGTGTTTCTGTGAAATACACAACAAGTATCTGTGTATGTATGTGCGTGGGCATGCACGCGTAAAATAATATGGGTATGTGTGTCTGTACGGTAGGCTGTGTTTGTGTGCTTGCCGAACAGAACAAGAGTGGAAAAAAACCCATCCACACATCATCTCAATTCTGGCGACTTTCTTTTGCAGACATTATGACTCACGTTGACCTTGATAATGCTTCCAAAATTGCTACGCTGTCATCTCATGGCACTAATCCCCCGACGTCGTGAAATAGGAGCAGCCTTGAAAAAAACTTTATTTTCCCTTTTTTTCCTTTCGCGTCTAATATTCTCTGTGCCAAATTGCACCTCAGCTTCAGACTCATTCACAAAGCTACCCCACGAGGTGTTCGATAGAACTCAATTTCGTACCCAGCACGATACGTATTATTTAATCGGCCTTAACTTACAACATTTGAACGGAAGCACTCACCGACTACAGCTGGTGGTGTTTGTGATTTGGTTTGTTGTCTTTTAAAATTTAGCAAAGCACTTCGATTGCCATTAACTCCAACGTTACAGAATCTCTCCGAATGCGTAACAATGCGGTTCTGAAAATCACAGTAGAGGCTCCTGATGTTACCAGACACCGGAATAAATGCACAATACAGCATTTTTTCCTTATCATACTTTCGATAATTCTGCAGTTTAGGTCATTATGAGGTGCTTTGTTTGTTTCAAAGCTCGCCTGAACGAGTCAGACTCTTGACAGCCATTCATTCCAGCGCAAACAGTTGTCATACGATTCTGCAAGAACAGAAACAAGATCCTTTACTTGAAAAAAGTGCATAATATGATATATTATATGAACAGCAATTATAAAATTTAGTACAAATGCACACTTAAAATGTTTACCATAATAATAACAATGATAATAATAATAATAATAATAATAATAATAATAATAATAATAATAA
>NW_004797447.1:445255-446678 GCF_000002075.1 Aplysia californica
GGGGGTATTAACGTGTTCATCTATCAATGTCATGCTCACACTGTGCCGGAACAACATAGGGAAACTTCTGCTTTGTCTTTCCTCATCCTTACAATCGTTATTTTCCTCTACATCTTTTGTATGTTTGTCACTCTCTTGTGAACTGCTTTTTCCGGGGTGCCTTGAGAGTTGAAGCAGACTTAGTGCTGTTGAGGCTAGAGAGGTAAGCAGACTAAGCTTGATTCTCCGTTTGGACTTCTCTGTTGATATCCACCCCCTGGCTCTCATATGGGCGTATGCAGTAGCGAGCGCTGTAAAACCTTATTAAAACTATATAAAAAACTACAATACCTAGTCTTTTGAGACTTTATGATTTTCCTCTTACGTGAGTATACAATGTAGTACACTTGCACTGTAAAAAGAAGGCGCGGTCAAGTTATAAAAACAGAATAATTTTCAACTCATTCTAAAACTGGTAAACTTGTTTTTGATAGCCAGTAGGCCTACAGAACGATTTTTGTTAGTACCAAGCGATACAAATTCCTCTAGGTATTCCAAATTTTGACCCAGCGTTTGTTTTAAAAATTCGTTTTTACAGCACAAGAAGAAATATAACTGGCATACGATAATTAATTAGTAAAATGTCTCCTCATCTTTGTATGTTAATAAATCTTAGATTATAGAAGATCAACAGTGTAATCAGAGTACTTTTATCTGAGTAAAATTATCTGTCTAGACTATTGTGTGAGTGGCCCTGTTTCAAATCCCCAGTGCGATATTTTTGGACCATATATATTATGGGGTGTTTTTAAAGCTCCCCACCAACTTCTTGATTGGGCGTGCCTTTTAATAATCCTCAAATGTTGATTGGGGTGTTACAAAATGTATAACTACGACAACAGCATAAACCCTATTGTGTGTATATTAAGCTAAGTTTGAAATTAGAAAGAGAGAAACGAAAATATTGTACGAGTATGTTTACGAATCTCGTTTTGTTTGCCATAGATGTGCGTCCTATAAATGAAAGGCGCTGTTTTGTTTATTAACCTAACCGTATATTGATAGACAGAAGATAAAAATAAAACAATATGCAATTTTTTCGCCCATAGTGAGGTAGGCCTTTAGATCTGAAACTCTAGTCTAAAACAAAATACTACATTGGAAGGAAATAAATGGAAAATATTTCAGTTTAATTTTCTCATAGTCCAGAGGAAAAGGAATAAGATTTCATTTGTTTCCAAAAGGCAGTTTTGTTTTCTAAATGGACGGTGAAACAAATTGTGTGGAAAATAGTAGAGTAGACATCACAATAATTTTTAAGATAGAAAAATTTTCAAATGAAATATAATATATACATTAAGACCAATGTATGAGTGTGTATGTGTGTGTGTGTGTGTGTGTGTGTGTGTGTGTGTGTGTATGTGTGTGTATGTGTGTGTGTGTG
>NW_004797447.1:450918-453704 GCF_000002075.1 Aplysia californica
GAGAGAGAGAGAGAGGGAGTAATAGAGAGAGAGGGGGGGAGAGGCGAGGGTGGGGGGTGGGTGAGTGTGAGATCGAGGGTCAGAGAGAAAGAAAAGTACAACAGCTGTATTTCGAACAAAAATATGTTGATCCACCATGTGAAGCCCTCCATTGATGATATGTCAACAACAATCAATACGAATCTCCCACTGGCTAAGCTACTGCCAATTACAAGCTGTAGAGCAAAAATAAATCTATATCATTCGTTTAGGCTACCTCATTCTCACCTCATATTATGACCATGTAAAACCCCTCACAAATGCAAAGCAAAACGAAGCGAAAACAATCTAGTGATACGTGATGCCCTTATGGTATGTACTTTTGTTTTTGGTTAACATTTTTTAACTAAACAAACTAAGATTATTAGCTTACGCAGTCAACGCTATAGGGGGTTTATTGCTAGTTTGTATATCACATTTGCTTACACGACTCTCACTAGTTGTGCTTATATTCAATATAGCGGGGAAATCTGTGAAAACTCAACATGTTATGATTGATGATCCAGCCTATCAGGAGAAAGATAAACCCTAGGTGAATACAGTTTTGAGATTCTTTGAGCGTGTGAGCAAGTAAGTGATAGCCAAAACGTTTTTTCCAGTAATCTTCTATGTTACTTCCTGCTTGGGTAGTTTCTCAGAAGAAAGCAATAGTGCAATGTGTATTCGCGTGCCTTTTTTGCTGACTTGTTGATCTTTCCTTTCACTGTTCAGCTGTGACTTTCAGGAAATGAGGGAAAACAGGTATGTTCCTTCACAGGCGGCTCTTGATGTTTTCAGAGTTCCTGGCTGAGATTATTCTCTCCCTGTCTACAAGGAGTGCAGGCACGTTGGGTTTTTAAAAATGTTTGCAAAAAGATTTTAGTGGGGGGGGGGGGGGGGTCACTTTTTCTTTTTTTTCTGTTTCAAAGAGAGAAAGCTGTAAAGAAAAAAAACAACCCATGATAGATAGATAAAGAGAAAGAGAGAAAAAAAAAGAGAGAGAGAGAGAGAGAGAGAGAGAGAGAGAGAGAGAGAGAGAGAGAGAGAGAGAGAGAGAGAGAGAGAGATGGATGGGGGGAGGGGGGAGTGCAGAAGGAAGGTGGAGCTAGAGGAGTACGCAGCATGACGCTGCCTGTAAAAGAACAGAACTCCCCGACTTGTCATCAACAACACACACGCATGTTTCTGTACCCGCACGTCCTATCCACAGGACACTAATTACAAACGTAATTCGTTAACAAACGTGTAGGCGTGTGGAATTCTGTTTTGCACGACTGCCTGGAGAGAGCAGAATTTTTACCTTTCTGTTTCTCTTTTTAAATGTGTTTCTTTAGCGTTGTACTTCAACAGTTCATCAACCGAGCGCCCATATGACTTTACACAGTTGTGAGTGTCGTAACCCCCCCCCCCCCAAAAAAAAACAACCCAAAAAAAACAACACAAAACAACCCAACAAAATGGTATTTTATTTTAATATACATATATTGTATGAGCGTCTAATAGAACTTCTTATAAGTATTAGAATAAAAGAAAATGTTTGCTGTCTTTCTCTCAATTTGCGACTGTTTAATTTCACCTTTATCTGTGGTTTGCTTTTAACGATCCCGTTCTGTCCTGTATACAGCCATAGGCACCTTCGATATCATTTCAGTTTCTTTGAATTTGAACGGAAATCATAATATGTTCGAAAACTGTCATCCCCGTGGATAAAATAGTTTCTAGTTTCATATATTTAGCACTGTTATCTCCCAACAGTTCTCTCATTTTTCAGTATACATAAGAGGGGATGTTGAATGTGGCAAATATTGACGAAAAAAACCACTCAAATCTATTACAGTGAATTTGATGATCTTTAAAGAAAGAATACAACTTCGATGTCACACAACACGTGTTTTGAATTATAATAATATTATTTTGATAATTTCTGGTTGAAAGCTGGTGTGACCTTTAATTGTATAATTACCTTAGCATTTAAAAGTGTTATTCCTGAAAGCAAATCGGATTGAGAACAAATTTTTGGGGTGTAGATACTGGACTTTTTAACAGCCGGCTATTGGATTCGTTTTCTGGACCAACACATTAATTTACTTAAATAACGTTGTACTTATCTGGAGAAAGTTTACAACCAACCCCCCCCCCCCCCACCCACCCTCCCCATTGACCCCGTCCCCTCGATATCACCCTGTTGATTCAGCTATTTCAAGGAAAGAACTTAACTATAACTCTTCCTCTCTTCAGGGATAGAGTCATTAACGAACGAGAAAAGTGCATCCCTTCATCTGAGTAACAAGCGCTGGTTGAGTTAATGAGCGGTAAATTGACTAAACGAGCACCCACCAGTTGTAAATTTTCACTCTGGCATAACATGCTACGACGAACTGGTTTGCCTTCGCACTCTGTATCAAAAGATTAAAGATAAACAGGCCCTCTGGAAGTAACAGTAACGTAAAGTGTAGAGGCATTCTACTTCGTACCCCTTTCCTTTTTAAAGTTTATAAACGCAAGTATGCTGGTAAAACTGTACTACAAAAAGACAGAGGCCTACACACACGAACAAACACACATACACACAAACATACACACACAAAAAATCACATACGCAACAATTCATAAACAGGCACAAATACACACACACACACACACACACACACACACACAAACACACACATGCACAACAATTCATAAACAGGCACATACCCCGCGCACACACACATACACATACACACACACACACACAAACATACACACACACAATCAGATGCATAACA
>NW_004797447.1:453804-461266 GCF_000002075.1 Aplysia californica
GGGGGCTAAGGCTTTACTAGCAGCACCGCCGGCTGTACTTATCGAATATCATTTAGGAGAAAAAGATTACGGTTATTATGCAACACGCCTAATTGTGACAGAAAGTGTAACGGCAGCGGACAACCGTTAACACTGACGGGTCATTGCACGTTAACGTCTGCGCCAGAGATGATACCTCCTGGCATCCAGTATTCAGATATCCAGTATCCAGATATCCAGTATCCAGGTACTACGTGCTACTGGCAAATTCTGTAGATATAATACTTGTAACACAACACCAGGTAATAATCTTTAGTTGTGGTAAACCTCAATTAGAATACAGAATCATTTTTCTGGGGGACGGGGGTCGTTGCTTCTTTTTGAAAGTAAAGGGAAATAAAGAGAGAGAGAGAGAGAGAGAGAGAGAGAGAGAGAGAGAGAGAGAGAGAGAGAGAGAGAGACATACACATACACAGACACACACACAAGTGGTGTAAACATAAGACAAAGGTTATTAAGAAAGCATGATGTATACGAGAACGTATGTCAGCGCCTGGCGAGACCCACGATGAATGCAGAGATACAAAGCAGACAGTTTATCTTCCAGCATTGCTGATAGGTGACAGGCCAGGCATTGTTTTTGTGTCGGTTTTTCTAGAGATTGTGTCGGTTTTACTAGCTTTTAACAGCGTTAGTATAGCTTCCACCTGCACAACCTGCGCCTATGTGTGAAATGAACTGCAAGAAAAAAATTAAATGTATAAATTATCACGGCACCAATCTCATGTTTATAATGACAGCCACCGAGTTATGCGGGTGGGCATTAGACTTTTATCACAGAGCCATTGAATTACGTATTATTATTATTTTTATTAATGCAAGAATTGCCCGCAAATGTAATATCAGACAAGCTTTCCTGTTGTGGGGAAATGTGAAAGTGTTTCTGTTACTACCATTGATATTCATAATGTGTGTGTAAGAGGGAGACGGAAAGGGAAAGGGAGGTGGGGGGGGGGGGGGTAATCATTTTTCGAAAATGATTAGTCTGAGCTCCATTCTTTCACTGACGTATACGAGAACATTGACTCGCCATAATGATTTTTCATACAAAAATAATAAAATATAATTCCTTTGACACGAGTCCGTCGTTCCAAAAGGTCAACAGGCACTGGAGCCATAGTGCGTACAGGAAGAGTAATACAAATGAGTACTTGTGAAAAAGGAAATGACAATATTAATTTTCATTTATAATAATGGTGTTTGAGAGTGATATTTTGATTTAGTCCAGGAGAATTGTGAGAATGACAAGTGTAGTATTCTGTGACGACAATTCATATAAATAAATAAGAGAGCACAACAATAATCTTGAAAAGTATTAGCTTCCTGTTGTGACGGGGTGAGCATTCAGGAACAAGAGGAAAGATTTAAGAGGCGATTCTTTGGGGATGGACGACGGATGATGAAAAGACAGAAGGCTTGAAATATCCCAGACACGAAGGAGGCTGTTAATTCCTTTTCCCCCACATTCTTATTTATACGGTGAGATAAAATTGACTTTCTGTCTAAACTTCAAAACGACAAAGAAAAAGAAAAAGGAGACGACAGGTACTAAGTGGGTGTAAGTATTAATAATTATTATATATTAATGTATGTATATATGTTTGCCATTGTAAATCAAATTGCCATTCTGAAATCAATAAAAATGTAATTTTTATTTACTATTTATATTTTAACTTCTTTTCTACGTTCTCTCTCCCCCCCCCCCTTCTCGCTCTCTGTCTTTCTCTCTCTCTGTCTTTCTCTCTCTCACTCCCTCTCCCTCTCTCTCTCCCTCTCCTTTCTCTCTCTCTCTCTCTCTCTCTCTCTCTCTCTCTCTCTCTCCCTCGCTCTCCCTCCTTTTATATACCTATCTCTCTCTCTATCTATCTACCTATTTATCTATCTATCTATCTATCTATCCATTATACAATACATCCATTTAACCACCCCCCCTATCTGACTGTCAATTACCGTGTATTTGTATTTATTTGCTTATTATTTCATATCTCCTTTTTTTCCTTTTCCTTATATCGTCATCATTACTTCGACCCCAATCTGAACACATACAAGTATATTACATAATTGCATAAATGTTATGCATTTATTATCCTTGGTCTACAGCATGATCCATACACTTTACAACCATGTCTTATTACCCAAGCAGACCCTATAACACATAGAAACTGACAAGTTCTATCAATGTTATTCCCTCCTTGATGAAGTGAGGAAAATTCATATTAGTGCATCAGGCAGGTACAAACGTATAGCCCCTGGCGAGATTCGAACCCAGGATCTTATGGTTGCCAGTCCGAGAGCATATCCACTATTTCACACGAACCGCCATTCATTCTCTCTTGGCTCTTATACCTTCCATTATGAAACTGTGTCTATGTGCGTCCTTTGTGCTGGTAATTTTTCTGGAATAGGTGTGGGCGTGACCCCAAATCGTTTCTGAAATGAGAATACAAAAATAAAATTAATAATCTTTACGAGACAAACGGATGTCCGACCGTCGTCACTAACCCGGTAAATCGTCCGATAGGTTCTTTATTGATGTCATTTCACCACGTCTGGCACAAATGATGTTCACATTGCAAAATGAGCTACTTTATTTTTTTCTTTTTCTTTTTTCTTCTATGACGGTCTAATACTTTCCATTAACGTTACGTATTTAGAATATGTTACATAAGTCATACAGCGTAAAATACATTTTTAGTTACGATATTTTGGTCTTCGGTAAAATAACATGTCTGGTGAAAGTGGTTTTAAGAGAAAGTCCTTAACAGTGCCCTTGGGTCATCATCTGGGCCAACTACACTTTTATTTATAAACGGTAGCTGAGATAAAAATGCCAGGGGAACGACATTTGTGGACTTTCTGTTTACGGATGGTACGCGTCTAGTTCAAGAAGAACATTTTTGGTGTGTAAGCCAATGCAGATAATATATTATACTGGCGAGCAAAAGAAAGTGGGCAGTTTTCAAATTGGTGCTGTATGAGTAGTCTCGCGAATTTTGACTTGGCGATTGACATGCTGAGCTTGTGTCACTTTAGAAAGTCGGTTAGAACAACATATTGTTTATTATGTTGTTATAAAAAGTGTTCACAACACGTTTGGCCAAAATCGTGTTTTCTCGTTTTTTCTTGAAAGTTTACAATGCCTTTACGTTTATTCTTTTTTCGTTATACACTTCAACGCGCGTCGGCGAAAAGGCCGTCAAAACTTTTGGGTTTGCTCTTTTCAATTTTGTTTTATACAATGCCTCGTCTTTGTGAAGCGCAACGTCATGAAGCTCTTGGCACGATGAGAGCTCATGCGACGGTTTCTGCTGTAGCTAGAGCTTTCAATGTGAAGAGAGATACTATCCAGAAGCTAAGGATACACTTCCAAGCAAGTGGTTCGGTTAGTGACACTCCAAGGTCTGGTCGTCCTCGTGCCTCTACTGCGGTAGAAGACAATCGCATCAGAGTTCCAGACTTGCAGGATTGGTTTCAAACAGCTTCTAAAACAGTCAGAGATTGGGCTGGGCATAAACCAATCAGCCGCTTCACCGTTTGTCGACGTTTGAAAGCCCACTGAATCGTTGCCCGACAGCCACCTCGACGCACTCGTCTCCTCCAAAGACACCGTCATGCCAGACTCAACTTGACACGTCTGCATCGGCGATGGCTAAACCGCCAGTGGAACAGAGTGATGTTTTCTTACGAGTCCACATTTCTTTTGGATCACAACGATGGAAGGCAGAAAGTCTGCCGGAGACGTCATGAACGTTATTTACCTCAGTGTGTCAGTGCTGTTGCTGACAAACGTAGCATTATGGTATGGGAATCCATAAAGCACCTTTGGAACTAGATGGAAAAGGAAATTCACTCACTTTGGCCGCCCCCAATGACAATCCCACAACTACAGCAATCACTAATTGATGCTTGGAATAATATTCCCCAGCAATTTATCCAACGACAAATGCAATCCATGAAGCGAAGATGCACTGTAGTCATCAATGCTGGTGGGAGATACACCTGTTACTAATTCTGGGATTTTGAACATTCGAATAGGTAGTAATTTCTAATAAAAGGTGTGCTTTCGATCGTTTTTCTTAGTCTTTTTGTCTGCACTTATTGAGAAAATGGCAAACCTTTCAAAATCCATTGGCAATACGGCATTACAACGGCAAAGAAGGGAAATAATGCACAGAACGGAGGGTGCCCACTTTCTTTTGCTCGTCAGTATAGTATGTCTGCAAAAATCAATTTTAAGGAATTATCTTCATGGTTACAAAGCGGCTGGGTCTATAAAGTTGGTATACTTCCTTTCATATTTTAAAAAATGATATAACCATAGCATTCATTACGAACCATAAATTGGAAATTCAACACAGATTTGTTTCCTATGCATATAGAGTATTTAAAAGTATAACAATATGACTGCACACACACACACACACACACACACTCACACACACACACACACACACACACACACACACACACACACACACTCACACACACACACACGCACACACACACACACTCTCACACACACACACACAAACACAGACACACACACACATACACACACCACAAATATACACTACACAGACACGCACATGCACTCTTACACACACACATATAAACATGAAGCTATGACATGCAAACGCCTACATTTACACACGCACACACACACACACACACACACACACACAAACACACACACACGCACACACACACACACACACACATTAACACCCACACACATACACACATTAACACACACTCACACAAACACACACACACACACAAATACACACACACACACACACACACACACACACACACACACACAGAGTAGAGCGTCAACCTGCTATACTCCAATACATGTACCCATGTTTTTGGATCTGATTACCACCTCTGGGATTCCAACAATCTGCGTTGTAACTCAACACTTTTTTGTCATCATAAAATTCACTGCACTATAATTAATCATGTATTTATTGTTGGAGGTTTGCAAGGGTCAGACATCACCACAGCTGCTCGTGGTCACCGCCCTGCAGTTGTGACACATAGGTCGGACCTCACGTTTTCTACTCGCGTCATCACTATTGCTCGTTCACTTCCGTCTATCTGCGTTATTTTTATGAGAAAAAAAGAACCCCCCAAAAACAAAAACAAAAACAAAAACAAAAACAAAAATACCCCTAGATCTAGCTCATGCAATAATGAGCGTCATCACTATTGCTCGTTCACTTCCGTCTATCTGCGTTATTTTTAATTTTTAGGAAACAAAACACCCCCAAAACTAGTTTATTTAATAATTTACGTGTGTCTACAAAAATGTGCATGGCACTTCTGCAGGCCGGCGACCAAACAATCTTTAAAAAAAAATTGATTCAGTAATAAAAATTCTCTATTTATTGTGCCCTTATTAAAAACCGCTCTTTGAGTGCAAACACAGAATCAATAGCATATTATTAAAAGACTTACAGCAACTCAGCCTACAAATTGCTCTTTTTAAGACAGCAACACCACACAGCCCCCACATTTCAGTATAAGCTTTGGAGATTTCATTACACGACTGTATTGACATCTCGAGTGAGTCTCGAAAACTATTCACCGGTGTGTGTTGGACCGAGTGTCTTAGGCGTACATTAAAGTTTGCAGTTAATGAAAATAATATGTCAATATTTTGAGGTTTAAGGTGAACGCTGTAAATCCCCTTTGTTATGTTTTTACCTCGATTACGTTAGTATAAAAAGGCGTAGGAACGTTAGTTTGCGGCGACCAACATCATGAATGGGCTTTGAGAGTCTGTTTGTGGTTCAACTTTCAGCCCCGAATGCTAAGATCTTATAGTCTTGAACACAGTGATATGATTTTATCTTGCTTTAACTGCGGTTAGACGAAAGTGAACAAACAATAATTGGCGGCAGAAGATGGAGACGTCTCCGGCGAGCACCCAGGAACTATTCGAAGACGTACTCCCGCTCACAGATGCTCTGCTATGGTGATTAAACTGCGTATTGTTTGCTTCAGATCACACATATAGCCACTAAAACTGTTGCAAATCAATTATTTTCTAGAAAATTTCAAAATATCAAATTATTGGTTAAAACAGTGGGTGGGGGGGGGGGGGGATGGAGGGATTTCCCCCCTCTAACCCCCCAGATTTTTTTTACTTGATCCAGTTGGACGAAGCATTTTCATTGGTCTATCTCCGTCGGAGAGGTCTCCGGATAGATACTACGATAATTGACAGTTATCCGCCTTGCGAAACACTTAGATTGACGAATAGAGGTGCAACACTGTCGGGTAGTGTAACAAACTGACGGATATATTTCAAAATTGGCGGGTGTAGTAACAAACAGACGGATAGATTGATCAGCGTAGAAACCGAAATCCGATATTTGGATCGATGTGAAAATTGGATGAGTTGACACTAAAATCTTTTTTGTGTTCCGACATTCTATCTGATTAGCCGGCTCGCAGAACCTTGGTGCTATTGTCGAAGGCGCTATTAACTGTGACACAATTATTTTGCTAACGTACTGGTAACGTATGTGACAACGTGATATGGTGATTTGTGGATTCTCCGCTGAATCATGGCACCGATTGTATTTCAAGATATTGGTCTGTTCCTCTGAATTCCTGAGTAAAGTACCAACAATGTTTACATTATCTTGACACCCTTATCTCTAAGAGTATGTACTTGACACGATTATCCAGCAGCATTGATTTCAAGTTGCTCTGACAATCGTTTTGTACTGTATTTTGATTACACCCTTTTAATTAAATGAATGATTTCTGATTGATTTCCCTGTTAAATTTAGTTGGCACTTTCTAAGAGAATAAAACAGCCAATGTCTCATTCTTTGAAGCAAAACTAAGTCTGCTGGCAATACAAGACCTTTCCGCTTTCTGTGTCAATGTATACACACGCTATGTTTAGTTTTATGAACGATGAATTCACACGACTACGCTTTGGGTAGATGCACAACAGAAATCCAATTTAGTCAACAATGTTCTTGTGTTTGTGTTGTAGTTAACGTAAACGAGACTTGTGTCGAAGAGAAAGTAACCGCAAATAGTCTAGACACGGGAAACATGAAAGTGTATTTCGTTAGTTGTACTTTCCCTCCGTTTTGTCGTGGATAAAGTATGCTCGTTTCTTTCTGGAAAATAGACTTGTCTTGGACAAGCATCTAATTGAAACTATATTATGTGTTAGAAATAATACTCCCGATATTTCTTTCTTTATAACGGCTTAATGGGTTGCAAATATAAAGCATTTTCGTTAATTGCAGGACTTGCATCAATACAGTAGAACAGTAGAGACATCAAGGAAAAGCAGAAGCGCATAAGGAAAAGAAACATAAATGCAGAATCTGGAAAGTCTTAGTCAAACAGCCCTACCCACCCCCGCCCCTCAAAAAAAAACCCAACCCCCCTC
>NW_004797447.1:463286-467724 GCF_000002075.1 Aplysia californica
ACACACACACACACACACACACACAAACATACACACACACACATACACACTCACACACACACACATACACATGCATGCATGCACGCGCAACAACACAATCATACACACCCGCAAATTCACGTGATCAGAGAGAAGGTGAACCAGAGACAAAGAGAGACACGGAGAGAGCGAAAGGGAGGTGTATCCTGCTGGACCAATTAATCCCTGGGTGTCCTCTGTAGCATGGCATACCTGGCAAGGAAAAGCTACAGCTGAAAGAAACAACCAAATCGGGCGCGAGATTGGATGGGTTTCCTTACTTAATTACTTTATCCTTCCTTTTGTACCTCTAGGGCGACTAGAGGAGAAAGAGTTATCCGTCTTAAGCAAGCTGGATGGCCAGGCAGGGTGGGATGCTGTGTGTTTTCAAGGTATCCTTCACACCCTGTTGTCTGAAATTTACATCGAGTTGGCCAAATGACTTTTATGAGCGCACTTCTTTTTGAAAGGACGTAAAGTGGGATGGAGGAGGGAAGAGGGTATGACAACCCTTTCAGATTTCTTTGTAACCTAAAAAAAAAAAAAACTGTCTTAAAGTAAAGTGTCTGACCACTATATATTTTGTAGTTGTCTCATTGAGCTCAAAGTTCCACTAGCGAAAATGAAATATAAATAAAAGATGAAAACCATGTGCTCGTAGTATATCATTATGTCGGTTTGTATCCCTCAGTGGCATCTTGTGGAGTGGGGCTTGCAGATTCAGCCCCACCTGGTTTTCTTTACCAAAACGTTTCTCTGACTAAAATCAAAACAAAACATTTCACAAAAATTTCAAAGGGTAGGAAACATATTAATGTATTTAGATAAAAAGGAGAAACTCCACGGACACCGGGATGAAACTTCTGAGGCACAATGACTCGAAAAATAATCTGATTGGTCTGCGTGATGACTATTATTTACTACGACTTTAGCTTCATCCATTATATTATATGATAATAGTTAGAACTGCCGTCAGAATCAAACAAATTATATCATTTTCTTCACATAAACATAATAGACAACTACTGCAGTGCATCGGTTAGGCTCTTCGCCTTTGGACACAGTAAACGTGAAATCGAATCATGGGGTGGGGGGGGGGGGGGGGGGTTGTGTTGTTATTATTTTGAAATTTTATTTTTTACTTCATCGAGTATTTCCATCTGCCTGATGGCTGGCTCTGACAGGCAGTGTCGCTGTGTACGAGCTCGTAAAGATGTTAAGTCTTTTGATAGAAATAAAAAGAATTATTAACGAAACGATATTTTAAGGTAAAGACACCTTGATTTGAATATAGGCTCTGCCCACATGGGTATCTCATCGGAAATTCCTAACAAACATGGCATGTCTTGATTAAAAAATCGATGCTTTACTATACCATACAGCAGCTGTAATGGGTGTGATAAATAAATTCTAGTTCCAGGAGGTCTTTTTCTGTACACGTTTATGAACATACGTCATGACTTTGTGCTAAATACTGCTTCTGTAGCTACGGCTACCCCCTCATCTTCCATTTAGGGACGTTTCAGCTGCCTCTTCCTGCTTTGCTTAAACTATCACATTCATAATATCCTAATGTCAGGTATATATTTAAAAAAATAAGACATTGACAGATACTGACTATGTTTAACTTATATGCCTTTTGGGTACATGTGTGCCAAAGGACAATACAATCCATAGGTAAATTTCAGAGGAGTATTGATTTGAAAACATGAGGTGAAAATCCAATATGGCCGCCATCTTGGATCCGGGAAATTTTTTTTTCATCGTAATACCTGTATCATGATGAAGTTGTATGCCAAATTTAAGGTTTCTAGGTCCAGAAATAAAGGAGTTAGCTCGCTTGTGGGACCCCCCCCCCCCTTAATATTGTTTCTTTCACAGTATTTTGTGGATTTTCGTTGAATAAGAATAATATCAGTTTTTTGTTTCTGCAATCACTCAAACATCACGAAGACTGCTATGCTTAATAATATAAAGCATTTTGTATAGCGTACATTCACGTTCAACAACAAGCTCTTTGGGCTTTAAAATCTATTATCATTACCCCTGCAGACCTGATAGCATTTGTAATCATTTCAGTTTCGTTCTAGCATCATAAATAAGTACCAAGAAAATATATAATATATATATATATATATATATATATATATATATATATATGACAAGTATATTTCATAATCTATGTTGCGTCATGGTGAAATCAGGAGCTCGTCATTGTAATGAAATCGGAGAAATTGTCAGTTTATGCCGCCCGTATTTCAGCTTACATAAGCTTTCTTTTTATCTAAGCACCTTTTGTGCCCTTTGAAAACACATAACTACTTATTTTCTATGTACGAAAACTACTGAAATAACAAGGGGAAAAAAGCGTTGATCAAAAACACATAACAATAATCATTTGCGCTTAACTTTGCAAGGATAGTCATAAGACTTCGGTGGCTATTTTCTCACTAATGTTATCTCTGACGCCCGAGGAGCCCACCTCTATCATTTGCAAATATATCGGCGTCTGATTAATATTTCTTGGTGCTTTTTTTTTTTTCGTTCACAAAAATCAATTCAAGTGAACAACTTTTAAGATGATACCAATAGCTCCTGATTGCATTGCGCTGCAACACACACACACACACACACACACACACACACACACACACACACACACACACACACACACACGCACACACACACTCACACTCACACAAGCACACACACACAAACAGACACACACGCACACACAAACACACACACACATACACACACACACACACACACACATACACACACACACACACACACAAGAAACGTACATAATATTATATATTACAAAAACTTACTCACGTATACATGTTTCTTTCCTTCATTCTTTCATTCTTTCTTCATCTTATGTTTATTTATTCATTCATGTTTTCCAATTGTCTTTTTGATGGTAAATTACTTTTCTTTTTTCCGGTTGGGGCGGAGTGTACCTTTAAGCACTAAACCAAAGTCTTTGCACAGAGAAGGATTTTCCCATTACTTGTGCTCCACAGACCCACGCATCCTTGACCCAATTCGTCTCAGGAGTTCACGGGCACAGGTTGAGCATGTATCGTTTTACCCATCACCTTCAGAAGGGTTCTTCAGAAGAAAAAAATCAATTTCTTCCTCAGAACTTAAGAAATTTAAATGATCTCCCTGGGGGCAGACGACGCCGTTTAGAAGAAACTGGCAGATACAGATTCCAGAAGAGTTAATGCCATCCTTTTTTGTTTGATTTTGTTTTTGTCGTCTTTTTTGTTTGGGTTTGGGTTCTTGTGTGCGCAGTTTTTGTAAAATTCATCGAAATGAGACTCGTGGGTGATTTCTCCAAACCTAAAGGATCTGTCTCGCTTTAAATTGGACTTTGCAATGTGTTCAAGTTTGGGCTTGTTCGTACAATATGTGAGCCAGGCCGCTATGCGGAGAATCGCACCAATGACCTTTATGTAAGCGGGATGATAAGGACGGAATAGCAATCATTCAGTGCTGGGGAAAAAAACGAATGACGGACATAAACAACAAGTGGAACGAAAAAAACAACAATAAGTCTCCTTCATATCACTTGCGAACCGCATTTTAGCTTAATTTATACTCTGGTTCAGTGACGCGACAAATCTCTAAAAGAAATCGTCAAAAGGGCATTGTTGAAATTGCAGTTAACAGTCTTTAAAATCCTAGATTTAAGTATGACATGACTTTACAGTATCGTCATTAACAACCCAATTCCATTTTTTAAGGGAGGAGGGGGGGGGGTCTACAGCTGAGGGCTATCTTGCTTATTTTGTATTAAATTATACCAAGTTTCACACATATAGCAAACCATTGTTAGGAGTCCTCAAACCTGCCATCAGATTTTAGAAAAAAAAAAAAATAATTGCCATCGAGACGACAGCCATATAGGATTTTTTAAAACATATCTTATGCAGTTAATACCTCATTTATTTTCAATGGGTGGAAATAACTTGTTATTTTTTGCATGCACTTTAGCAAACAATAACTCTACAAAATTGTTTGCTGAATATTTCCTAAAAGAGATATATGATTTTTAATTCAATTGTTTTCATGAGATAGTATTCAAGGTTGCAAAAAATTAGTGAAATGCACACCCTAGACACCACCAACACATTTTAATTTCATAATACTATCGTGCAAGTTAAAAAAAACAGTATTATAGTGTTACACCTTCCCTTCATTCTGTAAAGAAAAAAATCAGAAAGATTTGACAAAAATGGAGGAGTTATTCTTAAAAGTATATGTGGTGGGATCAGGCGCTCGTCAATTTTTGGGCATATGGAGTTATTGGTGTCATCTTAAAACTTACTCAATTATTTTGCTATTGGCGAAAAAAATGCCCATCTATCTTGAATAGAAGTCAAGATATTTGGAGATTGAAAAAAGTGGG
>NW_004797447.1:469753-480723 GCF_000002075.1 Aplysia californica
AAATAGCAGTTCACAAGAGAGTGACAAACATACAATGTGTGAGAGAGAGAGAGAGAGAGAGAGAGAGAGAGAGAGAGAGAGAGAGAGTCTGAAGTCAAGGCGATAAGCAAAAAACAAAACCAGGAGAGCTTTTTTAGGTATGTGGAAGTGGTGGGGGGCGGTCAAGAAAGTAGATTGCCAAATGGCTTTTGCCAGAGATGTGGTTTACCTGTAGATCTACATGTATATTTATTTCCTTAATCAGTCTGGGAGCGCCGGAGTGAGAGGAATGTGCCAGTTAAAACAACCGTCTGCTGGTCAGACGGCTAAGATATCAGTGGACAACTGGTACTTAATCTTGTCCCCCACATACCCACAGGTGATATATTCTCCACCCAGGTTTTCCATCTGTAAATAGAGGAAAAAAGGGTGTCAGTGGTAGGGTAATCTCTGAAAGAACGCATAAAAAGGCAACTCCGTCTATAAATCAGCTCATTCAGAACTTGAGAAGAAGATTAATCTTTATAGGCTAGTCTGTGTAGAAATGTTAATGCTTATAAACTGATCAGCTATTTTCCCTGTTAGAAATACATGAGTTGGGTTTTTGTTGTTGTTGTTTTTGTTGTTGTTGCTGTTGTTGCTGTTGTTGTTGTTGTTGTTGCTTCGATATAATATTTTATTTTCGATTTTACTTTCACTGTTCAATAACGATCCGAAAATTGAATTAAACAAAACAATTCCTCTCTTACCATGGTATCCCCCCCTCTCCCACCCTTTATTATATTTCTTTCCGCGTCCTTCAGTGTTGAGGTGAAGGTATTGTAAAATGCCTACTGGGTTATTGCACTGGATTGGGTGCTACAGAATTTATTATTACTATCATTTTTTAAATCATTATTATTATCATCATCATCATCATCATCATCATCATCATCATTCAACGACTTCAAGGTTATATATTGTGTGTAAAAAAAACATAACAGAATTTTGATATTCCGATCTAAAACAGCTTTAAGTTCATCTTGTCTTGTAAAATTGCAGTTTCTATTGTGATCAGCTTTAATTATATAAGGCCAACGCATCTCCATTCCAGCCTGTTTCCCCATTCCCGTCTTACGTAATAAAAGGTGAGGAAAAAGAGGCAGCCCGAAAGGCACACAGACGCACGTTCTATTATTAGCCCCCGGTTGTAAGTGTCCATCTGTAGCTTGGTTATTCACCTTTCTCAAAATATAATATAGTGTGTATTAAAACCCGCCTTCTTAAAATTAGGTCGAATTCTGGAAAAAATATAAGTGCATGTACACAATCATTCACCAAGTAAAAAACACATCGTGATCAGTTAATTTTACTTTTTACATCAGCTTCGTACCCTATAGATATGTCCAGCCGGAAAAGTAGCTAAGGATACATTATCGGGATGAGAGCTCTCTGAGGACATCGGGATATAAATCATTGGGGACATAATATAAAACGACAGAAGTGCGACATCCAAAAAAGATTAGAATAGAAAGTTCTATATATGGATGCCGCACAGCAAATAACACCCCCCTCCCCCCCCCCTAAAAAAAAATTAAAAAATTTAAACTCAAACACTCTCTCTCTCTCTCTCTCTCTCTCTCACTAACAAGGCAATCCCCACTGTCCGGATCGGATGCGGGAACAACTTTACTTTTACTCCACACCTACCCCCCCCCCCCCTAAAAAAAAATTAAAAAATTTAAAAAATCCGTTAGCCAGTAGCTGCAACAAATTCTCCACACGTTTTAAGATCTTTTAAGTTCTCTTACGGGGTTCTTTGGCTTGGATTGCTTGGGGCATAAGAAATTCTCAGTCTCTTTTGAATCCCGAAGACACAGATGTCCAGTTGCTACCGCTGTTCTTGAAAAAAAAAAAGTAAAATGTTTTTCAAGCCCAAGAAGAAAATAAAAACAAATAACAACTTTAGTTTGATACTTACTGAAATGTCTGTAGCTACTGTTTTCCAAGAACATCTTGGGGTCAGCTCATTATCCCTTCCTCTACCAGAAGCCTGAACGACGAAAGATTGCATTCTTGAGGGCAGAAGAAACTTCAGAAGAAAGAGATAGCAATGTGCAAAGGGTTATATTATAATTATGCACCCTGAACGCCGCCACTACCCCCTTGCAACAGTTGCTGTTCTCTTTTACTAATCGATGACGAAAGAAAAAAAGCCCTGCATGTCTATCGTTTGTTATTGCTTCATAAAGGTGTATTCTGTACCTTTGTTCATCGCTGTGGGTAGGAAACGGGTGCGGGGAGGAGTACTTGGGTTTTCTGACAGAAACTTTTCACAGTTTTAAAACTTGAGTTATCTGTTCCGTCTTTTTGTCTGTTTGTCTCAATTTATCTTTCGCATCACGTGTATCAATCTTCATACCCTCTGATACACCATTCACATTGCTTACAGAAAAGGAACGGCCCACGAGAGTGTTGATTAACATATTGACGTTCGTGTCTAATCATTTCAAAAGAAAAGCCGTATTGAAATATTTTATGAAAAGCACATAGGTTCATAATAAACAGATTGTAATCCTGGCTGTCTGCATTGTACTCTAATCGGCGTATACATCTTTGGCGATTTTGATTACGTTAATAGGAGGCATATAACGAGACGCCGCGTCCAATCATAACAATTATTTAGACTGCACGCTGATTGTTTTTGTTTTTGTTTTGTGTTTTTTAATTGTTGAAACAATAGCCAGTCTCCTTCTCGATCAGAACGAAACAAACTCTTTAATGTAGAAAGTAGTTCCAGAGTTATGATTTGAACACCATCATACTTTTAGGTTGATGAAAATATATTATAGTTTCGAAAACTGTACATTATGATAACAGTTAGGATGTATGTAAGGGAACAACAGTTCAAAAGTTAAATATCACAAGACGTTTTGATGATGATAGTCAGATTGGTTTGAAATCAAACAGCAACAACAACAAAAACAACAAAACATTCAGCATGCCGTCTAAATTGTGTTGATATTTGATTTGAAAATAATTTACAGGTTTTTTTAATGGATCTGGGCTGTTGCTGGCTTTTAAGAGATTTCTGGGATTTTTTTCTTTTGCTTTTTTACTTGCATTTTCTTTTGATTTTTTGTTTGTTCGTGTGTACTTTTGATTGTATTGTTTCGATGCTGATGTGTTTACTTTGTTGTTTTATTGTTCTTAATAATCGTGTGTCAGTTTACTTGTTTTGGTGCTTAGGTTTTATTTGATTATTCTTTTTTATCGCGTTTGTTAGACTGAACGGCGGGAGATTGGGGGGGGGGGGTCTGGGTGTACGTAAAACGAAAACCCCGTCATTAAAAAGAACAGTAAGTCAATCTCTTTTGATTATCCTTCGTTTTAATCGGAATTCCTAACATAACACAAACCTGCAGCATAACAGCATATTCCTGGGATCAGCAGAAGAGACTTTTTTGTATACGAAATCAATCATCCAGCCTCAGCCCCTTGGCCATGTTCGTCAAGGCCACAGTCAGCCACCTTGGGGTACATAAAGTATGTGTATTTGCATTCCACAGATAAACAACCTCTTAAAGCAAAGCCACTTTTTCGGTGGTCTCATAGACTTTATCCATAATATCCCGGAGCGTAGTTTTGAAGGGTATTCGGAATCAGATGTTTTCACCACCTGGCTCCAACTTACTCTATTGGTTGTTTTCTGTCAGATACGTGTTTGCATGAGTGTGTCCATGTATGCGTATGTGAGTGTCGATATGCCTGCGTGTGTGTTTGTGTGTAAGTGTGTTTGTGTGTGCCTAGGAATATGTATGTGTGGATGTGGGTGTGTGGGTGTCTTTGAATGTATGTATGAGAGAGAGAGACACACACACACACACACAGAGAGAGAGAGAGAGAGAGAGAGAGAGAGAGAGAAATAGAGAGATAAAGAGTGATGAGGAAGAGAGAGAGAGAGATGGGTATGGAGATAAAGAAAGATAGAAAAAAAGAAGACGAGTACTTGAAAGAAAGTAAGCAAGAGGGAAAGAGAGAGAGAGACAGAGAGAGAGAGAGAGAGAGAGAGAGAGAGAGAGAGAGAGACAAACAGACAGGCAGGTAGACAGACAGACACACAGACAGACGGACAGACAGTCTAACAGACAGACAGTTAGACAGACAGACAGACAGACAAGGGGAGCATGCTTATAAAAGCGTTATAATCACGAGAGCAAAGCACAGTGGCTTCTTTAAATGCAGATTATATGAGATCCATTATACTCATGTGATTATGCTAATCATGAGATGACATACCAGTTGTCTTTGTCATGTAGAGGAAAAAGTGCATGGACATTATATTCAGTAATCTGCATATCAATTCAAGGATCAGTTTAACTCTGTAAACCATGACAGGCTCAGATAACGGCCAGGGTTTCGAAAGGTACATTGACCCTGTGTATTAAATATTACGTTTGCGATAAAAGTTTGGAACTGGTTTTCCGTTCCCTCTTAAAAATCTATTGTCATTAATTACAGTATACACAAAAGTCGAGAAAAATGTCCAAGTTATTTTTTAATGATCTGCTTTTGTGTAGATCTATACGTCCTGTGTGGTTGTCTGATTCCTAGGCTGAGCGGAATGTTTAATATCATAACGTGTCTGTGGGCGTAATTTTCGATAATGCGATTCTTTGAGTACTTACCCGTGTATATTCTTGTGTAGGGGACTGTTAGTTGTGATAAGCTTTTTCTGTTGCTCACAAGTGAAAGTTCGTGCATGCGCTTTGTATGTTAGCAAATGTAATTTTTGATAACACTTATATTCATAGCAGCTACGACATTCTAAAAAATGCCATTTACATTTTAAGTATATGCTTTGAAATCTTCATCTTACTGTTGTTGTAAAGGGTATCGTTTCCAGTCTAACAGCCTTCAAAGAGACTTGAGAGGTTTTCTGGTGCCATGACTACCAAGTATCATCAAATTGTCAGTCGTCAAATGAGCGACAAAGACTATTATAATGTTAGATTAATTCAATACTAAAGGGTAAATGGGTAAAATTGCTAACAGCCTTGTAATATCGATTGGAACCCCCTCCCTACCACCAAACCCCTCTCACACGCACATCAACACACACATACACACACAAACACACATACGCACACATACAAACAAGCACATACACAGACATACACATGCACACACATACACACACACACACACACACACACACACACACACACACACACACACATATATATATATATATATATATATATATATATATATATATATATATATATATATATATATATATATATATAAACACACACATACCATACCACCAAACAAGCAGACATACAAACCTACGAAACTTAAAAGTTAATAATAATTGGACAAGATGAAATTCACGAAACATGATAATATCACGTGAGACATTTTAACTTGTAGAACAAAAAGATCTCACTGTGGAAATAATACCCAGACCACACGTTGACAGCTGTGGCCTTGACACACTCAAACGCCTTTAAAAAAAGCCATGTCAGCTTTCGCCCCCCCCCCCCCCCTCCTTTCCCCCTAATAGGATACTCTTAAGTTCTCCAGGGGGCCAGGTTCATCAAGCGGAAGGAGTGACCGTTACTTCTGGACGATGCTGCGAGTCCCAGGGCACTCCCCACTGGTGCCTAGAGACAGATGGGGCCTATCAGAAAGTGGCAGGGTATCCCCGACTGCGGACAGGTCTCCCAGTTCCACCCTGACCCCACGCTGGTGCTTTTAATTGACCCAATATTGTAGTAGAGCCCTGTCTGGCATTTTTGTAACTGCAAGTTAAGGCTGTTTCATCTCTCTATGAGTACTGTGTTTGCTTAAGCGAATGAATTCAAAATGTATGAAAACATCGAACGTCGTTCTCGGTTATTATTTTTTTTTCTTACTATTGATGTTTTTGGGATTGTTTACTACTTGTCTGGTTTTGTTGTAGTTGTTCTTTGCTGAAGTTTTAGAATATAAGCGTTGGAATATTATCTCTCTATTTCCAATAATCTGAGGTAGTTTATTAGGTTTGTTTTTCACAGACTTGCACTTTTTTACTCAATAGCATCAGTATGTATGTTAAATTAATTTTTAGAGCAGTCCTTCCATTTCCTCCCAAATAAAACCATCGTTGTCTTCTAACAAATACTGAGATGCCATTTACCTTGCTGTTTGCACGTTCCCTTGAAGTGGCTGAGCTGATCACAAAACAAATCAAAACGAAACAAAACAAAAACAATGTCACTAGAAGCAAGAAGACTCCCCTTTCTGTCCTGACCCTAAGTTATTGCATTTAACTGACCCAATATAGCAGACCATGGGCTGGCAGACTTCTTAAATGATCTGCACCTGCAGGGTTTTCTTAATATGAGTGCGTTCTGTATTTTGGAGTACAAATAAGTGCACAATTTAATGTAAAAAATATTTTTGTCTCTGTAAAGAAAGGGAGAGAGGAGTACATTTATGTTTTTCTTTTAAATAAAAAAAAACATATTTACCGCCTTTGAGTTTTGTTTTTTTAGGGGGGGGAGTTCATTTTATTTTTAAAATATGTTATTTTTCATGAAAGTGCACTCTTCTTCTTTGCATACCCACGTTAGATCTCGTGGTAGCCAACTGTTGGTTCTTCAACCTTTAGTGTAACTGGGTTTTTTTTTTTATTTGTTCTTACACGTGTGACCGTTTTTGTTCCTACTTTGTAGGACACCTTGCCTTCAGACAGTCGCATTCCGATTTCGAAGGTACTCTGTATATTTTTGTACCGATCTGATATTTTTTGCCCTTATACGAGTAGGCAAGTGTTAGGTCGTCCTTAGATCGGGGAATGAGGCTAAAAGACATCCCTTTCCATGAATCAGGAAAAAAAGTAGAAAGAATCAGGAGTAAAGGTGAGAGAAGCCCAGAGGAGGGCGGAGATTTGGGTTTGGGGGCGGTAGAGATGAACGCTCGTTTCAGAAGAAGACAAGAAAAATCGGAAAAGAGGAGAACGGTGAAAATTTTAGAAAAGAAAATGTTTCGTCGCTGTCAAGTTTCAATCCTGGGAACTACCGAATGAGAGGCGAACACCGTACCCGCGGACCACGAGCCCTCCCCCCTCCCCCCCCTTTCCCTCCCCTCCCACCACCATCAATATTTTTAAAAGGGCGCAGCGATTTTCCTACATAATATGTTGTCAGTGTGAGATGATAATCTCCGTGTGTGTTCCATAATACTAAATAGAATTTTCCTGCCGCATTGACAATAACATTATTATGATATAATTAAGCCCCCCACCCCCCCACCCCCCGGCCGCCCAACATTCTGTATGTCACACTTTATTATTGTTATTCAAGAACACCTGCTAAATGGGTAGCTTTTAATTCTTTCAGAAACTATATAGATAAATACGTTGTTCGTTTGTAACTGCACTGTTTTCTATTAATATTTCAATTATTGAGATCATTATAAAAGCAAAATGAAACAAACAAAACAACAAAACTATAGCGGTGTCTATTTTTTTGCTACTTTAGTTCATTTTCTTATCAAATACTAATTTTATTTTTCTAATTTGTAAAAAGCTCATAATTTATGAGTTCCATTATCTAAAATGTACGATATACCAGAGATGTTGCTGATTCTGCTGTTCTTGCTGTTTTTAAAGAAGAAGAAGAAGAAGAAGAAGAAGAAGAAGAAGAAGAAGAAGAAGAAGAACCCCCCACTTCCGCCCCCTACCTCCTCCAGTCCCCATGGTCCCTCCACAACTCCAACACCCGGCACATGCACCTCACGCTCCAAATACGAATAGAACCTCAGGTACCCCATGGCACTCCAGGCTATCTTAGTAAGATAGTCTAGATGACATCCCGTTCAGACAACCTTTATCTGACCTCCACTTTCACGTGTCTTTCGCGGCAACCAAAGCTACCCCCCTCCGCCCTCTTTCACTTTCATCTACGGCTCATTGCCTCTCTAGCTTAATCTGCACCCTTAGGTTCACTTAAGGGTATTGTTGACATGCCTTGCTTATTCTTATAGATATAAGGTATAAATTAATTTCAATAAATTAAATTAGGTCCACCAGAAGCCTCCATATATGTTTTCGATCGCGACGCATCATTATCAACTACAGCAGAACTGAATCTTCGGTTTTAAATGTTTTCTAAAGTCTCAGGGTCCGCTGCTCAATGTTCAAAGATGCACGGATAAAATCAAACAGGAATCCCCAAAATGTCACTAACTTAAAGATAACGCTTTGCCTTAGGGATGTTCTGAAATTCTAGTACTATATAAAACTATAATAACCTATTAAGTCTCAGACCCTCGGTAACAACGTTTCTGCTTCGCCTGCTACCTTCATTGACACTTCAAAGTCCAGGCTTCACTCTAATTTTCCAACCCTGATATCTAAAGCTATAACTTAATGAGAGTTTTGGTCACCTGACAAGAGTCAGTTTCACCAGCTTTCTTTTTGCGTGACGTCAAGTCTTACTGTAAGTGTAATATAAACGAAGATCTTTTAGCTTTTGTTCATAGTCTCCACTAACATTGTTTTTTGTTTTGTTTTGCTTTTTAGCTATTACCTCCTTTTGAACTTCAAAGTCCACGCTTTTCTCTACTTTTTTTTTTGACCGTGTGTTTGTTATAGTATAAAAACATAATTCAGTGAGCGACTTAGTCACCCGAACAGGATGATTTTCAATACCGGTAGTATCATGCGATGCTCAAGGGAACACTATATTGACAAGCCATCCCCCCTCCCACATGTTAAAGATCGGAGTTTTGCGTTTGCTTTTAAGCCGTTATGTTTTGACTCTATATTGCTGTGACGCCGTTCACATTTCTAAAGCGTGTCATTGTTATCGAAATGACACAATAGTGCAGTTTTTCATAATTAACATAGTAATCGAAATCTGTAATTGTATTTTAATTCTCTAACTCAAAATTCAGAGGAGAGAGAGGGAGAGAGAAGGAGAGAGAGATAGAGGGAGAGAGAGAGAGAGAGAGAGAGAGAGAGAGAGAGAGAGAGAGAGAGAGAGAAATAGGAAAAAGATAAATCTTATAAATCATAATTTAATGATTGTCTGGAACACCTGCCCAGGATAAGTTTGACAAACGTTCTTTTTCCGAGACCTCAAATGTACTGTATATTATCTCTGTCGTTTTTTTCCTAGTCTTTAATTTCAACCAAGCTTACCCAGCCTGCAGTGACAAAGTTTCTTCATTGCCCACTATTTCTTCAGTTTTCATTATTTCACCCTACTTTTTCGACCCCGAATATGATCATATGACATGAAGCCATAGCTTAATAAGTTCCCAGTCATCCGACCAGGATCATTTTCCCCAGCTTTCTTTCAGTCTGAACTCAAGCACGCTGGATACTTATCTCTTTTCGCTAACCCCCCCCCCCAACCAGAAAAAACCGCCTCTCACGCCTGTATTGACCATGTTTCTTCTTCGACTACCCACGTCACTACAACTTCAAAGTCATCGCTTTGTTCTAGTTTTTTGACAAACAGTGTCTCTTACAATATCAAAAAGAAGATAACCCAATAAGCTTCGCGATCTCCTGGTCAGGGTCAGTTTTGCGTGCTCATTTTCTTTCGTGGACTTATGTGAGCCTTTATCACGATTTTTACGAACTACTAGGTATCTGAAGTCTCTAAAGAGCCTATTTCATCTCTGTATGTATATTACATGTACCTCCCCTGCAACTCCAAACTTAAGGTGTCATTCTACCTTTTTTTTTGGTAACTCTGTATTTAAAAAAAAAAAAGAAAGCTTAGCTTATCAAGCTTGTTGGTTACCTTACCAGGGTCAGTTTCTCCCGATTATTTTGGCATAAACTCTAGTGCACTTGGTTTTCTTCAACTTATAACACGGCCATAACTTTTAAATAAGTAAAAAGCGCTTCTGGTGACCTTATTTCTTCTTTGTCTACTTTGTTTTTAACTTGTACTCTGTAAAACATCATTTCACTCTACCTTTTCGACCATGTCTACACACAATGATATTATTATGCTTTTTATAAAGTTTAATGAGTGCCTCTCTATCGCCTGACCAGACTAAAAGTTTCACTAATTTTCGTTTTCGTGTGACATCAAGTCTCATGTAATGTATACGTATCTCGTTTCACTTGTATTAACTGTCTCCACTCACGTTGTTTCCTCTTTGTCTACTACACCCACAGTAGCTTTAAAGTTCAGGATTTCATGCACTATTGAATAACATTGTTTTCTAATGAGCGTTTTGGTCACCTGATCAGGGTAAGTTTCACTTGTTCTTTTTAGCTAGGTACTTTCTTTCGTTTATGAGCAGCACTGTTCCTAGTTTTATCTTAACTGCGCATTTTTCCAAAACCTCGGTTGTTTTAGAGTACAATTTAACCCAGTAAACTCCCGCCGTGTTGCTTTAGTTTATGTCATTTCGTTCCCGTTGAAACCTAAGAATCGAAACTGGAGGAATTTAGTTACTCGAAATGTATATACAACTGCCTGTAAACTACCTTAGAAACTTATACCTTTTCGTCATTATTTTTCAAACCATGATGATGATGATGATAATGATGATGATATTTCAAACTGTTTCCTCAGTATCAATATAGAGATAGACCTCTACCTCAAACCAATTACACCCCCCCCCCCCACTCTTTCTTCCAACCAACCTAAACACATTATGTTATTCCGCACTGCAGTCTACAGAGGTGCGCTCTGACTCTGAGACATCCGTTCTATGGACGAAGATTTAAGGATAGAATTAAATACTTCAGAGAAAACTTTTACACTGAGGATACACATACAAAAATAATTGCACTCATCTGAATAGAACAAAGTGCGCAAACAAAGCCACACCAATCTTCTTCTGTACAAATTCTCAAAACCATATCAAACCAGGCTTTTCTTTTTTTTTCACCAGTCATCATCAAGCAGCCCAACGTTTAAAACATTCGCAACAAACACAAACGCATTTTTTAAGAAATCCGACAAAATGATGAAAGTAATACTCCCTCCACCCCC
>NW_004797447.1:482218-483543 GCF_000002075.1 Aplysia californica
TACCGGCAAGAACACTCGCGTGACAATAGTATGTGTTGAGGAAAAATAATATTTTGATACGCTTGCTTGACTAGCATTGATTTCTTAGTTATTAACCTCTTGAGATGATGCACAATGAGTCAAGACCGCCAGCCTGATATTTTAACTGTAAGTTAGGTCCCTTTTCTTGACACATATTCAGCTCTGTCTATAGTTTACCTGACAGTTGCTCCTGCAGAAAACTCGGAGACTAAAAACATTGAGCCGTTTACACAAACAGTTAAAGGTATCACAATATTTACTGACTGGAAATTAATCAAGACTCCCCTTGCCTTCTCTTCTTTAAAAATGAATTATGACATCATCATCATCATTATCCTTATAGGTTTTTTTTGGCAGGAAACTTTGTTAATACTGTTATCACTATAGTTTTCATTATTGCCTCTATCATTGTACCTCTTTCTCCTCCGTTTATCATTATCATGCTGTCGTCTTACTCTTTTCCTTGAGGCTACTTCAAAAATGCTTGCACGTTCTTGCTGACAATGCCTCTTTCAGAATACACAAGGTTATCTTATATTTAGCAAACGAAAACGAACTGGAAGCCCTTTCACCACCTCTTTGAAGCAGCGTTCTTTTCGGTGCAAACAATCGGTATATATCAGTCCCAGCCTTCAAATCCATTTTTAAGAGAGCGTAAAAAAACATCTGATTTAGAATCAGGCTAAAGGATCTTCGCATGAATCTCTTGCTTACATGAACCGGCGTCTGCGAAGGAATGTTTAGGCTCTTTATCGTTACTAGTCAGATCGATCCTTGTGTGGGGAAGTCTGTATTACTGTGCTTCCCTGTTACTTCTGCTGGAGTGCCTTCCTCTCTTAACCCAAAGGTCAGGTCCAATGTTTAGAGATGTCCACTCACGAACAACAACATAAAAAGAAAACAAAAAGTCAAGTAAGCAGTTGACAAACAGCCTTGCAAGTTGGGGAAAGGGATGAAAGAAAGTTTCAGCCACAGACAAACAAACAAAAAAGCAACGTTATTGAACACTGAAATGAGCACAGCTGCAGCTGAGAGGTTAGCCTCCGATAGATGTAATTTAATGCAAGATCGGCATTCTCAGGAGGGGTGAATGCGGTCGAGTTGGAGAAACAGACACATATTTGTTTGGCTTAAGCTCTGCTGGAGACACAAAAGGTCATAACATGGGGAAAGGGGTTGTTTTTTTAGCCTTCTAGCCCAATCTATCCAACCCTCGCATCATACACACAAACAAACATACAATGAAATATAGCGCGCACGCACATCCACACACATACATACAAACACACACACACACACACACA
>NW_004797447.1:483816-486854 GCF_000002075.1 Aplysia californica
CCCCCACAGACACACACATAAACTTATTAAAATACTTCCCCAACCCCTCCCTTCCCAATCAAATAAAAATTGAAATAAATCATTAGCGAGTTGCTGCGACCCTGCTAGTCACTACCAACCCGGACTTAGGGGAGAGGACACATCACTCCAGCAAACAGACTGAGATTACCCATGTAACGACTTCCCCGTCGAGAATCGGACATAAGTCTTTTGATTGCAGCAGTGAATGTCAAAACTATTACACAATGTCACAGGTCAAATTTTACTTTGTACCCGAATTGTTCTCAGTCAAAAAGCACAGGCGCCTTAAACTCATTTATATGTTTAGTGTAATCAGTAAGATTCGCTCGAAGACAACACTAGTATCAAACACTGTCAGCTGCTTGGTCTTATATAAATAGCAACTAGTCGCTCCTTGAAATCTTCAGGTTAAGACGAACTGGTAGATTCTTTTAATTAAACGCCCTGTGGTTCCACAACCCAGGAAGATATCTGTTGAATGATCTTCCATAAATACACACAGTCTGGGAGGGGAACTCAAGAAAAAAAAGTCGAAAGCAAAGAACATTTTTTTTTCATAACTATGGTGGAAAACGCTGGCTTATAACAAAGAATAAAGCTAGTTATAGCGTTACAAAAAGGAAACCAGAAACAAATAAGATAAAAGTACAGAAAATGAAGAATGGAAGAAGGTGATTCGAATCAAAGCATACTAAGAACGATCAAAAGGTAAAGGAAAGAGAAACGTGTACGATCTAGAGAAATAAAGACGTAAATATCGAATTAAAAATCAAAGAGACAGAGAAGCACTCATCAAAGGGCAAAGAGGGAAGAAAATAAAGTTCTCGGAAGAGTCGGAGACGTAAATTCCCTAGCGGCTTTTACTCCGAAATTCAAAGAAAAGCAAATTTAACGCAGCTGGTATCATTCTGGGAAATGGCTCAAATGACCGTGGTTCAAATACCTAAAAGAGACACTCTTCGAGTTTGGATATTTTAGGACCTTTCAAGGCTCCCCACTTTTATTGCTTAGTCCTATCAGAGATGGACGTTAAATTTGAACGTGTTGATCCCTCAATATTATATATCATCATATTTCTCTTGGATTCTAGCAAGACTTGGAGCCTCACATTCTCTGGCCAGACCACCAGCAGAGCTGTCTATCTGATAAGAACACAGACAAGATACAGCTTGTGTTATGTGTGTGGCCTGCTGGTCGCGACGATTGTTCTTATCGCAAGTTTTTTTTATCACAAAGTTTTCTCTTGAAATTCCTAACACAAAACCTTTCGCCCAGAGAGAGATGCAATGCAAATAGTGTAACTGTCATTGTTTGTTGTTGCAGAGGTATAATGATATACTTTTTTGGTACTTCTGTAATTTTATCTATAGAGAGCCTGAAAGTTTTGAGAAAAAGTTATATAGTTTTTTTATTAATATTTTCGAAATTATGTTAAATCAACGATACTCAGAACACAGATAGTGCTTTGACCCGAGATTCTTTTTTACTAGCTATAGATGGAATTCAAATACACTGTATCCCCTCAACTGTTTGTGGTAATCATTCAGAAAATGCTTTTGTCCAATGTTTATACGTACTCTGCCCCAATTGTAGAGCTCCACAAGAAATCCTTTTATCCCAAATGTCATCACCAAAGTTGATTTCGTCATACAATTCCTTACCAGAGGAAAATAAAACTGTTGTGTATGTTTGTGTAGTATACCACTAGCAGAGGGGCAAAACCCGTAAAGGGGGGTACAATTTGGATAAGTGAAAAGAGTGATAAAGCAAGAGTAAGTGTGTGTGAGAGAGAGAGAGAGAGAGAGAGAGAGAGAGAGAGAGAGAGAGAGAGAGAGAAAGAGAAAGAGAAAGAAAAGATGAGACATGGGAGCAAACAACCAGTAGTTCACATCTTACGATGAAGGTTCAAGTCCGTTATTTCACTCGTGCATAGAAGCATTCCACCACAATCTGGTATCCTATAAAGTCTATGTACACCCCCCCCCCCCATTTTCATCTCCACTCCCGGGACTTATAACTTTTTGGGGGAAAGCGCTGTTAGTACAGCGGTTAGTCACTCAGAGATAGATCTAGAACCATTCAGTCTTTGTCGTCATTGTTGAGTTACTTAATGACAAGACGTTGTCAATAACACTGTGCACATTTTCCGGCAAAGGTGGGGTTTTAAAAAAAAGAATTTGAAATGAAGAAAACCATTTTTTGTCACGATTATAACGTAATAATTACAAAATACTTGGTACTCGCATACCTGAGGCAGGCCAACTTTAGGGAATAAACTATCATAGATTGCATTCCACCGCCACACCAGTCACGATTTATTGACAACATTTCGTTGTCACTTCATTATTTGAGAAATATATTTCCGAAACAGACAGGAATAAAGTAAATTAATTTTTATTGATCCTTTTGGGGCTTTTAATTAGTTCACCTATGGCATAAACTAAATATATAAATACTTGAATAAGGAAATGTACAAAAACTATGCAATATCATAAACATAGATAATCAGCACATCATTGCTAGGCACCGCTGTGCAAGTCCCTGATTTTGAGTTAGGTTTTCTGTGGATTGCTTAAGGACACATCCCAGTGACCACCCACCTGTATCGAAACGCCGTGTAAAAGATACACACTTGACATTATTGTGAGCCTGAGCTGAGCGCGCTAACCACGCAGCCACCGGATCTCCCTATCCCTGCTTTGCAGACCCCTGTTTGCTTCTATTCTAGAAGCCATTAAACTATTATACTATATAGCGGATGCTAATATTTAAAAGGGGAATTGAAAAGCAATGGTTTCATTTTGTAGTGTTTTATAACGATACATCGTTATTAAAACCTTAAATTGTATGTCATCTTCAGCTGAAAATCTTGGAACACCAGCTCCATCAGGTTTTAATGAATAATTATTAAATGCCACCTATGTTAAAATTTTGAAGTCGGAAGAGTGGAGTTTCTTCTAAATGTTACGCAAATGGTGTCTCCACCAGAAGTGAATGTACCTATAATTATAATTATA
>NW_004797447.1:487898-492210 GCF_000002075.1 Aplysia californica
ATACATACATACATACATACATACATACATATTATATTATTATAGATAATTTATGTATATGTAATATAGATCATGTACTGTATACAAAATTACCATACACACAGGCGTGCAGTGACGTCATAAATCGAGCTTAATATAATTATGCACTTTTTAAACCCTTGCCCTACCCACTCATGCAGCACGATAATTCAAAACTAAATAATGTTTGTATCATTTGACACGTTTATATTACATCTGTAATAAGAGTCGTCCGAGGTATGATCACTCCTATTTAAATTTTAAAATATTGGACTTGGTAAAATTGTACTGAATCAAAGAAACTTAAAAGTGTGCTCGTGTTTGTATGAGGAGCGCATCAACATTGGTGGAATAGACATGTATTGCATATCACTTAACGAAGAATACGACTGTCTTTGTAATCAACGGACAGAAGGGCAAGGGCCCAGCTGTTGCTCGATCGACAACAACAACTGTAATCAACAATATTCTATTTCGATATTCTCTAATAGATTTGAAAACAGCAGTCGTAAATACCCGCCAAAATGTACTTAACGTTATGTGCTCATTAGTAGTGGTTTAGATGCCATTTGTTTCGTGTAGAGCAGGTACCGTTTTTATGCCATGTACTGTGTTAGTTAATTTTTTGACAAAACCATCTGTTAGTGAGGAACATAGGACACGAAGCTGCCATAGTTTGGGGAAGTCTAGCTGGAATAAAGAAAACCCAACTCGTGAGAATCAACGGAAGGATTCGTATAAAAGTCTACGATCGAATGCTAGAATGTTACATCTCACCCTTTTCTTTATGATCTTTAAGCGTGACATCTTCTTACAAGGCCTAAGCCACCAGTTAATTCTTTGAAATGCCGAATGATACAAACGATGGAATCGTCACCAGTAAATAGTCTCGATACGATATGAATCGCATAAGCATTATGTAGAGCCCCATAAAACAGCAATTAAAGCAACACGACTTTGTTCTAAATTCAGACCCTTAAGTTTGCAACTCTCGGTGATATGTGAGATGAAATTACAAATATTTACATCTATATTATTAACACAGTCCAGCCCCAAGGGTTTGTGCTCTCAACGAAACCGATGACCCTTAAACTTAACGACTGAGTGAATACATGTTCAATTTTCGTTTGGAGACATTAATATATACTAATATGCTTACATTTCAAATAGAAAGATAGATATTGTTCTTGTTTTTGTGAAGTGTTTTACGGCGCTCGCAACTGCATAAGGTCATATGAGCGCGCAGGACACACCTAATATTTTCAGTTGGTAGGAAATTTTGCCCGGGTGGCGGCCGAAGCCTACTCTTATCGATTTTAGACCACCAAGGGATTTTTAACGTGCGCAACTTGCTCACGGGCCCTCCGAGATTTTTCGCCCTTGTCCGAGAAGGCTAGGTGTAGACCTTTCCTACCAGAAGATCGGGGGTGTGGCAGAAAGACAGCAGTAAGGAAGGCCAAGGCGTAGCAGTAGAAAGGCTGCAGGAAGAGTCAGGAGCCCAGAGGAGGGGGCAAAGGAGGTGAGGGGGTGGGGGCAGAAAGTGGAAATGAAAGCAGACAACAGAACATTGCTAGAGAGCAGGAAAAAAGGTGAAAGGTGACAATTTTAGAAAAGAAAATTTTTCGGTCGCTACCCAGATTCGAACTCGGGACCTTTGAATGAGAGGCCAACACCTTAACCTCTAGGCCACGAGAGCCTCCATAGATAGATAGATAGATAGATAGATAGATAGATAGATAGATAGATAGATAGATAGATAGATAGATAGATAGTAACTGTTATCATAATAATTATGGTTTTAGTCCGATGTCACTGCCTGTATACAACACGTTCTTGTAATCTTACTTTGCGTCTGTAAAATCAAACATCATTTTATTGTTTTAGAAATCAGATTCATTCAAATTGGGAAAACTCTAGTTATCAGGACGTATTGCAGGTTTTTTTTTTAAGTGCTCCGTGAATTGGAGGGGAGAAAGTACTAGTTTCTGAAGTTTCCATTCGGAGAAGACTGAACTTTCTGTTGCATACAGCTCGAAAATCTGCAGGAACAAAGTGTGGCACATATACAGCCGCTCATTGTTTGAGCTTAAGAATGTACGGAGACATAAACTGGTTACGACATAACAGCATAGGCCATTGTGAGATTCTCTCCCCTGGGATCTGAAACCCATCACACAGAGCCCTCTGATGTGTCGATTCTCTCCCTAGATAGGATTTAAAAGCCGAAGGAAACAAGATCACAGAGCTGAGCACAAATAGCAGGGCCTGAACTCCGTGGCTACATTGGCTTTTCTGCAACCAGCTCACACCTGAGTCTGTGATGCAGAATCAGGACAAAGACAGAGGAAACAATGAGGTTTTGAGCTTGAACACGGCCGAGATATTGTATAAGGCTGTGAACAGAAGTAAAATTGTGTCAACAAGTCAATGACCTCAATTGGCTTTGTGATCGGATACTGTTGTTTGAAGCTTGAAAGAAAAGGTAACAATGTTTAGGAGCACGAAAACCTCAGCATCTCAGAGTTGACTGATTTGCTTTCTTTGCAGCACCTTTCGTTCAACTTGTTTTCAGTATTACAGTAGCCTGGTATTATTATATTCTGTTCCTGACTAAAACATTGTTATTACTAAGCTGGATCTTCATCATCTGAAAAAAAAAACGTGTTAATACGGCTGGTCGCTATAATTGTTCTATGGTTTTATTATTTCAACGTGTTTTATTTCTGGCGCCCTGTTTGTGTCTTCTTCCTTGTCTGTGTCTCGGAACAAGCGGCTAGGAAACTCAGCATGCTTCTTGACATTTACGGGCATGTCCGTTGTCTAGCCCGCGGTTGTAAACTCTCTAGAGCAAAGGGTTTTAGTGTTTCTCTGTTCTCATCCATGTGTCAATGAATACAACTTTAGTATCCAGCAGTTTTATTGAACCCACAGTCCAATGTTCGGTACTATGCTTATTTATGTTCGTACCTGTCGATTCTACTGATTTCGTACAGTTAGAAATAAAAGTTGAGTTGCATTCTTGCCCCCCCCCCCCCAAATCCGAAAGAAAGAAAGAAAAAAAGAAATGAAATATGATGGTAATAATACCAAGATTTAAACGTTTTATAAATAGAAAGAAAAAATCAAGGCAAAACAACGGTGTTATCAAGTTAATGAATACATGAAAGTTTCCTTGTGGGGCTTATTATCAATCTCTTAATATAACGGTCGTTTAATTAAAGTTAAATTTCTTTTCAAAATACCGTCCTAGGAACGAACTTTTACTTGTCTTTTCTTGAAACGATTGATTACTAGAATCAGTTTCATACTTGCTCTTTTTAACATTTTTTTCTTAAAGGATAATAACAATGATGGATATAATTCTTTGACATTCATTGAGTTTGAATACTCTCACGAACATCGTAAAAACTACTTCGTTGCAAATTGAAAGGACAAAGAAAAAGGTAACGCCCTCTCGCTAAATTCAATTGGGAAGACATATTTACCGGTCAGCGTTTCGGAAAGTAATTGTAGGCGGCATGGGAGCGATGTCAGGTGAAACATTTTTGCGTCAAGATTTCTTGGCCCTCCACCCTAAGGAGATGAACAAGCTAGAGAAACGACAGTAAAATGAAAGGGACAAGAACCAAATTAAGTTAAAAGGCCACACGAGATGACAAGCCAGGCATGTATTGATCGAAGTGGAACCTCTCAGAGGATACAACAATACGGTTTGAATAAAAATATAGGCTGAGATGAACAGAGGGATAGGAAACAATTCTGACAGTCTTTCCGAGTTCTTTGTAGTTTGTGCGAAGGCGGCATGATCATGCAAAAAGAGCGCTAGGTGTGACATCAATAAATAAAAATGGGGATCAGAGAAAAAAAAAGAGAGAGAGAGAGAGAGAGAAGGAGAGGGAGCGAGAGAGATATAGTATATATATATATATATATATATATATATATATATATAAAAGGAGAGGGGGTGGTAGATATACAGTGAGAAATATATCAAAAAGATAGAAAGCGAAAGAGATAAATAGAGAACATTTAGGTGGAGAATATAGGCAGAAAGAGGAAATAAGAAAGAGAGAAAGGGGAAAAAACAAACCAAAACAGAGATAGCGACGAAATTTAGAGCGAAAGAGAGAAGCTAAGAAAGAGACCGAGAGATAGAGACCAAAAGAGACTGACAGTGAGAGGTGAAAGTAAACCATAAAACCAAGTAGGGACGAAAAATATAGAAAATGAGAGATCAAGAAGCGAAAGTAAGAGAGAGACAAAGAAAAGAGAGGGACAGAGGCCGAGGATGGGG
>NW_004797447.1:492310-494113 GCF_000002075.1 Aplysia californica
CAATGAAAGAGATAGGGAGAGGGGGGGGGTAGTAAAGGAAGGGATAAACGGTGCCAGTAATGATTAAGACACAACAAGACGGGGCAACTTGGTTCTGACTTCAAACAGCAGGTGCAACCTGTCAGGGGGTCTGTTGCTTTTCACAGGTCGAGATTTTAGAATAACTCAATCACGATGTACGTCACGGCTTTTATTTGTGTACTAGAATCTAGTAATTTCATCACCACCATCATCATCATCATCATCGTCATGATAACAATAATCTCCATCCTCATCATCGTCAATACTGTATCGTTCGAAAAGTAATTGGAGACTTGGAAATGATTTAGAAACGAAAATAGAACCCCTAACATTTCGCACATGTGTCCTTTACCTATAGCAATGCTAAATAAGAAAACAACCACACTGTGGCAACCCAAGTGTTGTCTTATTTGACGTTTCTCAATGGTGAAAATCAAAATCACACCAACCACCACTACCATCATCATCATCATCATCATCATCATCATCATCATCATCATCATCATCATCATCCATATCATCATCATCATCATAATCTTCTTCATCATCATCATCATCATCATCATCATCATCATCATCATCATCATCATCATCATCATCATCATATCAGCACTCACATTTTTAGAGCAAGTAATCTGATACGCAAGTCAGACTGGCATTGATGGCAATACGTCCTGGCTCACACTTTATCACGTCAGGACCGCCTTTGTCAGGTTCCCTTGATACGTAATACAGCGATGTCTTTCGTTTTACTTTTACTCTAAAGAGCTCCCAAATCCGAATTCCAGGCCAAACTTTGAGTCGTTCAAGGAAACCATTTCTCTTATTTGTTCATGTACATTTTTTTAAAACTTGGAATTTCTAAAGACTTTGCCACCCAACTCTGCTTTTCCCTACGTCATTGTCGTTATCATAACACCGATCATTATTAAAATTGCTGTTGTACAACAAAAAATGAAGAATTTTTTCTTGTAACTGTATCTGATCCTGTGTCTTCATCTTAAAATACGTACCACTCCCATTATTTTCACCATTGTAAGGTACAAACAAAGTAGGGGGAGGTGTGTCTTGAGTAATTTTCAGTCAATGAATTTGCAGATTATATAACAATTTTAAACACTGTTTACCAACTTTACAGGACAAGATGATGAAGCTCCTGAATATTTTACGGAAGTGCGAAGTAATAACATCGAAACAAATTATGTACAGTAAAGCCTGTTATCTAAAATCTAGGTGTGAAACTGTTCTTGAAAAAACGTGGAAGAACATTTTTAAAAATATATTTTCGGTACGTTCACAACCTATCATATTATGTAGAGTAACTGTTGATTGCGCTTTTTTCTGTCTGAAACAGATTTGGTGTGCGGCATGATCCAGTGGATTTTTATGGCTTCATTGACCAAAAACGAGTGCAAAAAATGAGCTTTGACGTAGGCAGTATCATAAATGTTTGACACAGAATTGCATACAGTTATTCTAGTGCAAAAAGGTGTTTTCGGGGTGTACATACTTTCTGCAATATCTTGTAAACATTACCATGTCTGGTGGTCTTTCTCTTTAACCTGTTTATCCTTCTTTGTTTCTGTCAATATCTGTCCGTCTGTTTGTTTGTCTCTCTCTTTCTCTCTCTCTCTCTTTCTCTCTCTCTCTCTCTCTCTCTCTCTCTTTCTCTCTATCTATCTCTCTGTGGATCTCTCTCCATCTTTCTCTCTCTCACACACACAGACACTCTCACATACACACAAACACACAAACACAAACACACCCACACACACACACACA
>NW_004797447.1:496713-513986 GCF_000002075.1 Aplysia californica
TACCAAAACATATAAGTTTGAACGTATGTTGTGTCAGTCAATTCTTAATATCCGTAGCATTGCAAAAAGGATTCGTGCAGGGGGCAGAGAAGTCAAGTCAAAGTTGTATCCTAGAAGCAGGAGTACGAAATAAAATAAACCAGATAAAGCCGTCCCTCAATCCCCACACTATTGTGACATTTTCAGGACACTCTGGTTGCCATCTGTAAATATACGTAAAAGGCACCGAAAACACATGATCAACTCATAGTAACCGTACTCGTCTATTTATAATCCGAAGTATAAGTAATAACGATGAATAATTATATAAGTGTTAATTTATTCTTTGATATGTGTCATGGATTGTTACCACATATGCTTTGAACCTGTTTGGCTAATAAGTTTAATACGCTACAGAGCGTGAAAATGGAACAAACATCAAAGTGAAAAAAGAAAAATAAACGAAAATGAAACCCTCAAAAAACACAAAACAAAACAGCAACAACAAAACCTCCCGCAAAGTTCAATTGGTGGCTCTCACTTTTAAATTGTGAGACTCCAGAATGTGACATCAATATTCTTGATAATTGGAAGCTTTTCTTCTTCATATGACTTCATCTGTTTCCCCCCCTTTTTTATGGGATAGGTAACAAGCAGAAACACGCTCGTGACAGGCATTTTGGGGATTGTGTCTCTCAGAAATTCCTGGAAAGAAAATTGCCTTAAAAGTTTGTAATGTGGGAAAGCAAGGCCCAGCTATTATCATTTTCAATAATAGAAAACAACAAAGGACAAAGCAAGAAAGAAGTTAGCATCATAGAAAGTACAGGGCGACACGCAACAGATGTGTGACGTCGGTGGCCTAGTGGCTACCAGACTGGTAATCGTGAGATTGCGGGGTCGGGGGTTCGAGCCGCGGGCCCGAAGTTGTGTCCTTGGTAAAGGCACTTTACAAGGATTTTCCTCACTTCACCCAGGTGGAAATCACCCGGCCATAGACAGCGAAAGATCTTGTCCGTATGTTTGTGTTTTAGCGCCTATAAATGGCTGCTTGCACTGTATGCTTCCAAGGAAGTTGAGTTTGTTTCAGAGTGCTCTCAGGTCTGCTGGGGTAATAGTATGATTTGCGCTATATAAATGCTATCTATTATTTATGTTTACAGAGGCAAAGTAGTGAGAGACATGCATTGAGATCTTTGTCTGCTTATAGAATATAATGCTAATGTTATGTTCTATGCCTTATGAATGAGTGGTTTTTACTCTGAACTTTTCCTCCCCCGTCGACACAATTTAGGAAAGCCTGAGATGAACAGGATGAAACATTCCAGGGTACTGACCATGATATTCGATACTACGCTATCCCAATGATAGTACATAACAAGATGGGCCACTCAGCCACAAAAGTGTCCGCAGGAAGTATGCTCTTTTCTCTCTCTCTCTCTCTCTCTCTCTCTCTCTCTCTCTCTCTCTCTCTCTCTCTCTCTCTCTCTCTCTCTCTCTCTCTGTCTCCCCTTCTTTCCTCTTCCTCCCTACAACAACAACTAACAGTTGCCCAGGGCTGATTTTCACCCAATAAAAGATATATCCAAAACTCAAATCGACGATAGTGAGCACTGCATTGCGCTCATTCACTCACTATAATATTGAACACCCGTGCATAACTCACACGCGCACTTCTCCGTTCATATTTCCTTTCCCAGGGACATGGCTGTGGATTCGCCTGGCTGGTACGCTTGGCTTAGCCGCCCGTCGCTGCTGACGCTGTCATGGAAGAGGTTAGAGAGTGAGCGCGCGCGTGCGTGGTCTTGGAGGGAAAGAGAGAGAGTATGTGTATGTACGCGCGTGCGTGTGTGAGCGGCTTGTTACAGCGGAGTGAGTGGTCATCGGCACCTCTGGGCCTAAGGACACGGAGCTGTACTGTCCGACTCAACAAGCTGTTTTGGTGACGTAGGGTGAGGCCGTGGTGGCTTGAGACTTATACTACCTTCTGACAGATAAACTCTCGCGCGCTCTGATAACCTGGTGTGCGCTACCAACTGACAGATAATCTGTGGTGCGCCACATACTTACAGGTCAGATAAATATTTGTGCTCTAAATTAACGTGTTGTAAAATTGGATCATCTTTTCTACCTCCTCAAAATCTGGCTTAACTGTACTCTTGTATTTTTTAAATCTACACTACTCTTTGAAAATCTGTTGTATCAAGTAATATATTTATGGCTCCATTGGCCAAAACATTTGTGTGAAAAATAAGGTTTGGCGTAAACTGAATTAATTATATAAAGCCCTTCTCTAGGATACTCGTTTGCACACTTAGATAATCTCTTCATCTGGACAGTGTTTCTTTCTTGGTCCAAAGTGAGTCGACACTCCTTACGAGTAAGAGCATGTGTATCTGTTGTGTGAGCATAATTGCATGAGTTGGGAAGAGGTGCAAGCTGTTGAACTCACAATCATTTTTTTGGGTTGAACTGTGCTCCTTTCTTTCTTACCTGTTGTATTTTGTTCGCTTAAAGAGGCCAACGTAAAAACGCCAGACTGAAAATCGTCCACTAGATGTCTATGGTCATAAATAATTAATCAAAACATATGATTAGTACTTGGGTGCACGTAGAAATAGAATTGGAATTTGGATAGACCGGTGTTTTACATTCTTTCACATAACAAAAATCACCCCTACATTTTTGTTCTTTTTGTTTTTTTTCAAAGTCAATTTATTGCTGACGTAGGTAATTGAATTCTAGATATCAAATTCTGCTTAATTAACTATACACCATAATGTTAACCCTCCTATAAATAAACCTAATATTATTTTAATTGACTATGCAGTGTTGAGATGAGTTTTAAAAGTCTATACGACCCAACAGCATTGGAACAAATGGAATGTGAAAACCAAAACCTGCGCTATGAGGGATTTTCTTGGTTTCCCCATATTTTAAACTGAAAGTGGTGTGTGTAAATTTGTAAGTAGTCTGTCGTATATAACGGGACCTTTCAAAAATCGGTGGCAAGGACACAATCTTTGCCTGTGTTTTCTTCAACTAGGTCTAGCAACAGGTTTAAAAAAAGGTATAAATATATTATGTGTTTTTCGTTCTCGTTTATAAAAAGAAATCACACAGAATGCTTGTTCGGTCCATGTTTCAAACCATTTTGAATTAAATAAAGTTCGTTGAAAAGCGAGTCTTCAAAAGATAACGGCCATCTTAAATACAGGCTATCTTGGTGGGAAGAGAACGATGAATAAAACTTCCTCAGACGCCTCAGGTTAAAGGTATTTCCGATGGGGATTTCAATTAGGGTCAATGACAACGCGCAGTCACGAGGGATTTGATCCGCTCTAACAGCTTACCTCAAGCTGCCCTCTAAACAGTGACCGGATACTAATTTGAGTCCGAAATTATCTCTAATACATCTTGCAAGGTGGCAGACGCTGAAAAAAAAACTAGCACATAAAACACCAACTGACCAACGTACTTAAGATCGTTTGTCTGGCCTTCGAGTTTTAGTCCGTCTGCTTTATTGTTAATTGCTTTTAGGTAGCTTCCGTGCAGAGCGTCTGAAAGACTTGCAGGTGAGAATACCTTTTCACACATAGTCTACTTTCCTTAAAAATGGGGGAAAAATGCCTTAAGATAAGTGGAAACTGCGGGACTAAACACAGACGGTGAAAGTATTTTGATTGAAAAAATATACACATTCTGTAAAAGAAGACGAGAGCATTCTGTGAAGATTACCTGCACTCCCCACGATGGCATGACTTTGTCCCCAGGAAAGAAATTGAGTTCCTTTTCACTTCGGAAAAAAACTTGTTTAGTCTTCTTGTCTAGATACTTTCTAGGGTTGCAGCTATGGAGAAAAAAAAGCAACAGGTACGAGAACAATTTTTGGGACCGGTTCCTTTTAAGAAGGGTCGGAGTGCGGGCGTGGGGCGAAAAAGTTTAGTTTTCCTCTTTCTTGATTTGTTCTTAGGCTGAGAGGTGGGAATGAAGACGGGAAGAGAGTTTTTTCTTTCTTTTTTTTCTCTCTTAGAAAAGTAAATAAGAAAGTTGGAGTGTCGGTTTTTATTGGGGCGGGGGAAAAAAGGGGGGGGGCACAGACAAGCTATACAGAGTACGTTTTGTTTTGTTCATTTTTATCTGAGAAAAGCAAAACATTTTCTGCAAAAAGCGAATAGAAAGCAGCTACTAGTAATTGCCAGCGCTCTATAAATTTTTCTCCCTGACAAAGGAACCACGACAACTAAATAAATGTTAATTATTTATATATATATATATATATATATATATATATATATATATATATATATATATATATATATATATATATATATATATATATATATATATATGTATAGGCTTTATGCGTAGTATAATATAACCTAGACAGAGTCAATAACATGTATTTTGTTGGCCATAAGCACTCAAGCTTCACAACATTCTTTCCCACTGCGGTTAGTCATTCAGGACACTCTGGCAATATCTTAAAAGAATCTTATGAGAGAGTGTAGAGTATAGCTATGTTATTAATCTAATAGGTCATCCGGACACGGGGCATCAAGGCTGAGGTCGAATTGTGTTGTTGTATAGTAGATCGGTTTTAGAACTAAAAAGTGTTAACATAACAAAGTTAGCTTAGCCACGAGTGTTGGATGTGACCCGTAGAAAAGGATCAAATCGAGCGTAGACGTTCACACTCTCAAAGACAGTTTGGTTCTTGGAAATTGGGGGCTTTTCATCCCATACATTTTTTAAAATCTAATGTGGGCGGGGGGGAGGGGGGGGGGGGTTTACGCGTTTATGTCTTTTGGGGGGGGGGGGGGGTGTTTGGTGTGTGTGTGTGTGTGTGTGTGTGTGTGTGTGTGTGTGTGTGTTTGGGTGCTTGAGTTTGAGTGTGTATGTGCCTTTGTGTTTGTGCTGAATATGTGTTGAAAAGGTGTGAGTGAGTGGATGCGTGTTGGGGCGTAGTATGTATGTGAGTGTAAACGCGTGGGCGTTTGTGTCAACTGTGTGTGAGTGTTTGTGTGTGTGTGTGTGTGTGTGTGTATTGGTGCATGTGTGTGTGTGCACGCGTGTTTGTATGTGTATGTGACAGACAGACAAACAGACAGACAGACAGACAGACAGACAGACAGACAGACAGACAGACAGACAGACAAACAGACACTCAGACAGACAGACACAAACACACACGTGCACACACAAATAGACACAAACAGAGAGAGAGAGAGAGAGAGAGAGGCAGACGAAGGAAATGGGAACAGGGAGAAAGAAAAAATAAGGGTGTGGTAGTGTGTGATTGTAGTTATAGATAATTACTTTGTGAACTAAAATGTCTGATTGGAATACAACGACAAGTGCACTGCTTGCTTTTAAAATTTTAGATGTTATGTCCACATCAAATAACTTTGATATTGTACCAAAACCGAATATCTTATTCAGGCCAATGTCCATGTGTATATTTTGTGTATGGTATATATATCTGTTTTGTATAAGCTTGCGTAAATCTCAGCGACTGACATTGTGGCTCACTCTTTGGAAATTATTGTCTCCATTTTGTTTTTATTAAGACAAACACGGTGAAAATATAATATTTAAAAGTGCGCATAACGTTCATGTGATATGCCTCACCTAGAGAATAATGCTCATCGCGGTAGCAGAGAATCTCAGTCAAAGCGCTGTTATTAGATTACTGGACACCGAGGTTTTTAAAAAATAATAATAATATATAGCATTTGTAAAGCACATATCCCCGCTCAACAGCAGGCTCCATGCTCTTTACACTATATACTTGGCGTCAAAAAAACCCAGACACCCTTTTTTAGTGTTTTTTTTTATTGAAAGGCTGGTTTGAACCAGAAACAATCTCTCTATAAGGAAAGTTTGAACATTTTACAAATCAATTACACATAAAACAATTTTTTTTAATGAGCTTTGTTTCCTGAAATTCGATCTTTTAATTGTAAGCCCTAAAATGAAAAGTCACAGTTAATACCGCGTATAACCGCCGTGGGCATTGGCGACTTCTGTGCACCTCTGCCGCATGCTTCGCGCAAGTCTTTGTATGGGATGCTGTGGAATGTTGTTCCATATGTTTGTAAGTGCTGTACATAGCTGATCCAAGGTGACCGGCTGAGGTCTTAGGCGTCGGCGCACTTATGGTTCTCCGTCCCTTCCACTTCCTGGCTGTCTTGGTAGCGATCTCGTAGGTGCAAGACCCGAATGTACCGGTCATGGGCTGGTGTCGTAGCTCTAGGACGACCCGTCCGTGGACCATCCTGCACGGATCCAGACGTCTGCAAACGATTCATTAGTCGATATATCGTGTCTCTTGTCACATTGAAGGTGCTTGCAACATTCGCTACCGGCGTATTGGCCCTCAGCATACCAACTGCCTGATTGCGCTCTTCGAGTTCGTTAAACGCGACATGCTGTATCTTTAGATTTAGATGTTTTGAAATGAAACTTTTAACGTTTTATTCTTGGCTACAGATAAAAGATGTGTTAAACCCATAAAATAAAATTAAAAAACCAAAAACGTTCGAGAAAAATGACAAAACACGGTTTATAACAAAACAAGACTTGAGCTTTATTAACTGGGCACCTGATCATAAATGCAGGCTGATCAGGAGCGTCAAGTGTTCACAATCACGTGTGGAAAAGTTCAGCTAAAAAACACGCAATTAAAATGTGTCTGGTTTTTATTGACGCTAAGTATATTATTACCCCAGCAGACCACCGAACACTCCGAAACATTCTCAGCTTCCCGTGAAGCATACAGTGCAAACAGCTGATTAAGCGCTCAAACACTAACAAACTGACAAGATCTTTCGCTGTCTATAGCCGGGTACCCATTCCCACCTGGGTGAAGTGAGGAAAATTCGTGTAAAGTGCCTTTCCAAAGGACACAACGTCGGGCCCCTGACGGGATTCGAACCCACGACCTTACGGTTGCGAGTCCGAGAGCCTAACCACTAGGCCACCGACGCCTTTTGCGTGCGCTTTTATGTTTGTGTTTTGCCTATTTCATTTTGAATTTGAAGTGTGAGTAGTCTAGTATCATGTGTTCCAGGGCAGAAGCGCTCTTTATTTTATACATTTTATGGACGAATTGAATTCGAGAAGGTCTTCTTTTAAAAGTCGCCTGTTGAAAATGCGCGCAACTGTATACAGTACTAATGGGACACTTATATTCATGGTCAGCTCTTTCTTCTTTGCAGAGCTCTTTCTGATATTCCCAACAAGAACAACTGGTGAAATGGTATAGGTTTAACGCCTCTTTTCTATCAACGCGTTTAGGTTATTTAAGAGGCGGGGCCTCCGAGTTAAACGTCCATCTCCGAAATGGACAGAGCCAAATGGAAAATCCGTGTAAAGCGCCTTTCCCAAGGACGCAACGTCAGACCGAGCTCACAACAAAATTTGTTGATGGAAGGTTTTACTTGTGTGTAAAAGAGATGTTGATTTAAAGTTAACATTATTTCACTTAGACAAGCGCTAGCTGTATCATGAGACAGATTAGTAGACAGTAGAAATAAACTAACGTAGACAAAGCAGACCACATAAAAGAACAACCACCCCCATTGCTTCCTTTTTCTCACTGTCCCTTTCCCATTCAGCTATGAGGGATATTCAATCGCATGAGTAATTTAAAAAGGTTAACTTAATTTTTTCTGTCTCTAATTGCCTTTATTTTGAGTCATTCAGCATGATAGGTCAAGATTAAAATTTAATTAGAACAAACATCCAAGCGTGAAGATCATGGCCGGTTTGATCTGTTACTATAACAATATGGGGGACCGGTTTGTAGTTATGATACAGTGTCAAGGTGAATCAATGTATTCAGATGGTGAATCAGTGTTATCAGTTTTCAGCACAAACATCTGTGAGTACTCAAAGGTATGACCGTGAGGAAAATAACCCTATCCAGTGTGTTATATATGCGATCAGTCGGATCATAGAAACTATGTCAGGCCTACTTAACAGCTGCTGTTGGAGCTGATTGACGGCTGTGAAACCGAGATTATAATTTGTAGTCCTATTTCTGTGTTCTTAATCTGTTTTTTTTCTGGTTGAAAAAAAAACATACCACAAAATCACTTTAGAAAAAAAGTGTGTCGTTTGTTTTTGGTCTTTTTTAGGAAGGGGGGGGGGGGGTGGTTAAATAGGTAATATTGGCGGAGGGGTGTATCCGTCAGTTTCTTCACCACATCCCTCATCTTTATTTCTCTCTCCCTCTATTTCTCTCTTTCCCTTTCTCTTTCTCTCTCTCTCTCTCTCTCTCTCTCTCTCTCTCTCTCTCTCTCTCTCTCTCTCTCTGAGTGTGTGTATGTGTTTGTGTGTGTGTGTGTGTGTGTGTGTGTGTGAAAGAGAGAGAGAGAGAGAGAGAGAGACAGAGAGAGAGACAGAGAGAGAGAGAGAGAGAGAGAGAGTGAGTGTATGTGTTATACGCCAAAGCGGAGGGGGGGGGGGGCGGTATGTTTGGATTCTTTTATCCGTCAGTTTCTTTTCCACAAAGAAGATATAAGACGGTGTATATAATTATTACTGATGCTGCTCTTCTTTCCCAGAGACTCTCTGCCTGATACTGTTAAAGTATCAATCTCTTCCTCGAGTACCTGTTAAGGAACATATTAACACTCTTTTCCTCTTTGCACAGACACCATTACCCGGTCCTCGCCAAATGTGCTTCCAACGTTGTTCAAAAGTAATTGGTTCGGTGATTTCGTGTAAAATGAGTTTGAAACTTTGATTTACATTATAACCTCCAGATCTCATGAAGGGGTCCTAGTTTTGTAAAAGGAATAAAACATTGCTTCTTGCTCCAAGCGACTGTATTGATGACTTCATTGGCACCGATAAAAGCTTCTGAAAGTGTTCATCTAACACCCAAACATCGTGAGAGAGTGAGTGTATGTGTTATAAGCCAAAGCGGAGGGGGGGGGGGGGGCGGTATGTTTGTATTCTTTTATCCGTCAGTTTCTTTTCCACATCCCTCATCTTTATTTCTCTCTCCCTCTGTTTCTCTCTCTATCTTTCTCTTTCTCTCTCTCTCTCTCTCTCTCTCTCTCTCTCTCTCTCTCTCCTCCCCCCCTCTCTCTCTCTCTCTCTCTGAGTGTGTGTGTATGTTTGTAGTGTATGTGTGTGTGTGTGTGTGTGCGTGTGTGCGTGCGTGTGTGTGTGTGTGTGTGTGTGTGAGAGAGAGATAGAGAGAGAGAGAGAGAAAGAAAGAAAGTGAGTGAGTGTATGCGTTATACGCCAACGCGCAAACTCAAACACATTAAAATGCCAAATATTATGAAAATATTGTCGATCATGGGACGTCTTATTTCTGTAACCAGTTAATCGGATTAGTTAGGTACTTGTCTTTTTCTGTTCGATCCACAGTGCATCTCGTACCAAAACATATAAGTTTGAACGTATGTTGTGTCAGTCAATTCTTAATATCCGTAGCATTGCAAAAAGGATTCGTGCAGGGGGCAGAGAAGTCAAGTCAAAGTTGTATCCTAGAAGCAGGAGTACGAAATAAAATAAACCAGATAAAGCCGTCCCTCAATCCCCACACTATTGTGACATTTTCAGGACACTCTGGTTGCCATCTGTAAATATACGTAAAAGGCACCGAAAACACATGATCAACTCATAGTAACCGTACTCGTCTATTTATAATCCGAAGTATAAGTAATAACGATGAATAATTATATAAGTGTTAATTTATTCTTTGATATGTGTCATGGATTGTTACCACATATGCTTTGAACCTGTTTGGCTAATAAGTTTAATACGCTACAGAGCGTGAAAATGGAACAAACATCAAAGTGAAAAAAGAAAAATAAACGAAAATGAAACCCTCAAAAAACACAAAACAAAACAGCAACAACAAAACCTCCCGCAAAGTTCAATTGGTGGCTCTCACTTTTAAATTGTGAGACTCCAGAATGTGACATCAATATTCTTGATAATTGGAAGCTTTTCTTCTTCATATGACTTCATCTGTTTCCCCCCCTTTTTTATGGGATAGGTAACAAGCAGAAACACGCTCGTGACAGGCATTTTGGGGATTGTGTCTCTCAGAAATTCCTGGAAAGAAAATTGCCTTAAAAGTTTGTAATGTGGGAAAGCAAGGCCCAGCTATTATCATTTTCAATAATAGAAAACAACAAAGGACAAAGCAAGAAAGAAGTTAGCATCATAGAAAGTACAGGGCGACACGCAACAGATGTGTGACGTCGGTGGCCTAGTGGCTACCGGACTCGTAATCTTGAGGTTGCGGGGTCGGGGGTTCGAGCCGCGGGCCCGAAGTTGTGTCCTTGGTAAAGGCACTTTACAAGGATTTTCCTCACTTCACCCAGGTGGAAATCACCCGGCCATAGACAGCGAAAGATCTTGTCCGTATGTTTGTGTTTTAGCGCCTATAAATGGCTGCTTGCACTGTATGCTTCCAAGGAAGTTGAGTTTGTTTCAGAGTGCTCTCAGGTCTGCTGGGGTAATAGTATGATTTGCGCTATATAAATGCTATCTATTATTTATGTTTACAGAGGCAAAGTAGTGAGAGACATGCATTGAGATCTTTGTCTGCTTATAGAATATAATGCTAATGTTATGTTCTATGCCTTATGAATGAGTGGTTTTTACTCTGAACTTTTCCTCCCCCGTCGACACAATTTAGGAAAGCCTGAGATGAACAGGATGAAACATTCCAGGGTACTGACCATGATATTCGATACTACGCTATCCCAATGATAGTACATAACAAGATGGGCCACTCAGCCACAAAAGTGTCCGCAGGAAGTATGCTCTTTGCTTCAGATGGCGCTGCAGTCTGTTTTGAAGCTCTCTTTCGTTTTTCCAGAAGAAGAATAGGAATAGCACCTCCTTGCGTGCGCAGATCGACTGCTGTTCATCAGCAGTTCGGGTACGTTCAGTGCGTTTTTTTAGGGTTTTTAAAATTTTAATGACCTCTCGCCTTTCATTCTAAAGTCAAATTAAACGAAGAAAACTATCACCCTTTCCTCCGGAAGAGGTTTTTTGTCAGCGTAACCATTTTAAAAAAGCGTTCTTCCGAAATTTATCCCAAAACATGCTAGTTTCACTTTGATTTTTAAAAACTCAAGTAGGGTAACTCTGTTCGCAAAGAGTGCGCTTTTGTGAAGAGGGCGCCACCAAATTTTGAGGACACTTTTTTAATTGGCTCAAAGAGAGAAGTGGCCCATCTTGTTATGTACTATCATTGGCTATCCCACCCAGGAATCGACTTCACGTATTTAGAATACCACGTCGATGTACAAATTTAATGTACTTAACACTACACTCCCGATATCAGTACGATATAATGTGTTAATTCTTACTGAATATGAACAGAAATACTACATTTCTATTTTTAAAAAAAGCAGTGTAACTTTAATATGCCCTGTTGAATACAAAATTCAAATAAAAGAGAAAAGAAAAGGAACAAACATGTAAATAAATGGTATGCAGGACTGGCCGTCTTTCTGTGCACCGTCGATGTCTACTTCCGTTTTCGCCTTTCATTTGATGCTTGCGTGCAAGAGAAAGTTCAATGTTCGTCTCTTTTTTCCTGTTGGAGAAAAGAATCTGTAAAGGAGACGTGAAATAGAAGTCAGGGCAAAAAGAAAGGAGCAGAAAGTGTGGAAGTGTCAACCCTACGTTCACTTCTCTAGCAAACAACTTCTATGATTCTTCCTTCCTGTCTTTAGCTAGGATTTTTAATGTCGCTTTTTATTGTGTTTGACGCTGTGTTCTTTCTGCTCTGTTAGTCTATGCCTTTCCTTTTTGTACTTGTTTCGGAGTATTTCGGAATTTTGCAAGATGTCTGCTCCTGGCAGCCACCACGCGCGCCGTCTGTGGGGACCTTAGGGACAACGAGCAAGAATCGCGGCTGACAGACAAGCCAAAAAAAGTGAACGCGTCGTACAACAGTGCAGGGAGGCTCTGGGAGACAGGAGCAATCTACGAAGCCATTAACCTACGCCTGGAGACAGACAGGCGGCCTGGGGTTAGATTTAAATTTTAGTCTCAGAGCCCAATCATACACGGACATACACACAGGCACAAATGCCCTGTTTTCGTCTTAAGCAGCTTTGTAATTTTGTTATTTTCTTCATTAAAAAATATAATAAAATAGAAATAAATACACACGCAGCGTGACGTTGTCTGAACCAGAATGATCAAAACATAAAGAGTAAACAATGACACGGGTTCATTACGTTAAAGGGAGCCGACCAGGAAAGTCTAGGTAGGGCAAGGTTTCAATTAGTTTCCAGTCCAACCATCTTATTATGGCTCCCCCAAAACTGCTATGCTAACAGCCATAGGACTTGTCTGAGAAGATTATTTGGACAAAAGCGATGTGTGGGTGTTAGATGAACACTTTCAGAAGCTTTTATCGGTGCCAATGAAGTCATCAATACAGTCGCTTGGAGCAAGAAGCAATGTTTTATTCCTTTTACAAAACTAGGACCCCTTCATGAGATCTGGAGGTTATAATGTAAATCAAAGTTTCAAACTCATTTTACAGGAAATCACCGAACCAATTACTTTTGAACAACGTTGGAAGCACATTTGACGAGGACCGGGTAATGGTGTCTGTGCAAAGAGGAAAAGAGTGTTAATATGTTCCTTAACAGGTACTTGAGGAAGAGATTGATACTTTAACAGTATCAGGCAGAGAGTCTCTGGGAAAGAAGAGCAGCGTCAGAAATAATTATAACACGTCTTATATCTTTCCGATTACCTGTGAAGAGACAGGTAAATTAAATTTCAAGAGCCAATTTTTACGAACGCAGATGTAACTTGACATTATTTCTGTTGATATTTTTATAAAGTATTTTTTGCAGCATGACTTCATCGGTGTTCAAGTCAACCGCAGGCGAACGTTTGTTTTTAGAAAAAGGCTGAAGTTTCGTTTCTTGTTCCCAACAGAGGACAAAAAAGAAAATGTATTAACATTCCGAAAAGCACCGACAGCAACGACAATGATGACTACAGTCACAGACAACAACAACAACAACAACAACAACAACAACAACAACAACAACAGCAGCAGCAGCAGCAGCAACAACATCAACAACAACAAACGGGCAACAACAGCACAAGCAACAACAACAAAAACAACAACCATGATTAACGAAGGAAACAAAATTGATGACAAAAACACCTTCATCCCTTCATTATCCCCATTGTAATGTTAGCGTCATCCACATCTCCATGCACCGGCGTATGTGGTGTAGTAGTTAGACGCTTCGCCGTCGCACACAGAAAACATGAGCTCGATTCTTGGGTAAGGAAAATGTGTACCGAGTATTATCCCGGTCTTTCAGCAGGGACGTTGTATTCCTTTAAGTGCGTGCTGACCCTGACAGGCAGGTCGAAGCCCGCGAGTCTTGAATGATCTCAACAGTGTCGATGGGGGTGTAAAAAACACAAACATGCTCAAAAAACATTTCTAAGCGTAATAACAACAGCAAGCTATTCCAAGGTCAACCAGTAATGCGCAGTGGCGAAACCTATGAACGCATCCGAGGCAAGCACGTAAGAGGGGCCACTGACCTTTGGTCAAGCCTTACTAGATCTCATCAAGACACGCTGGGGCTCAGCTCTCTCACCTCTCCACTTCCCCGAGATGAGCTTGTTACTGGTGTGTCTAATTTGCGGAAAATTGAGATTTTGAGGCTAGCGTGATCCGAACATTTTTATTTTTATCTTTCCGTGAGAAGATAGAATTTTCCTCTCAAGTCATTAGCGTCATCGTGACTCGTCAGTACGCGCGTAACGATGGGGGCTAGTGATTGCGCTCGTGTTATAGAATTAGAGCAACTGGCTACGCTTGTAATATGTTTGTTTCTGTTTTTAGAATGCTGGTTTAAGCTTGAAGTAAACGTTGAGAAACGCATGTATTGTTTCCAGCTCCAGTTTATCGTGCAATTCGTGATATTTCAATATTCATGATCATCGTCATCCTCACTATAAACAAAAAATAATTTTAAAACAGACAAACAGGCAAACAAAAAAACAAACAAACAAACAAACAAACTACAAATGTGTTCGTTTTTAGGGTAACTGGTACCGGACATGGACTTGCCTTTTACCGCCAAAAATGGGGGACAAAGTGGAAATGTTGTGGTTTTTTTAATATTTATTTTTATTTGTTGTCCTTTTTACGAAGTTTCTAATTCTTTAAAGTTTTTGCACGCGTTTTTTTGCCAACAGTGAAGCTGGTAGTCGGTAGTTCACTAATTGACCTTTGGATACGGTTATGAAGTCATTCTAGTGGAGTGGTTGAAGAAGTGTACTGTAGAACACTGGCATCAATTTTGGGCTGGCAGGTAGTGCCTGTCCGTCGGAAGACAGGGATAAAAACTGGCTGAGTGTTCATTATTTTGGTCTCTTTTCTATTAGTGAGAAATGTTTGGAGCAGCTGCTGCTGTGAAGCAGACCTGTAGCACATTCACGCTTACTTCCATACTAGATGCAGCAAATAGGATAACAGAACGAGTTGGCATGCCTTTCCACAAATGAGTTCTTTCGTCCATGTTTTAATAACGAAATTTGTTTACAGTGCTATTGACTCTATATAACATGTGTATTCATATCTTTGCTTATTAATGGGGATTTAACAAATCTTTCTCAGTATTACTAAAGAGCAAATTATCTTTTTTCAACAAGTCATTTCTTCCATTTCTAATCCATCGCTTTTTGACGTTTACATATTTATAGAGACACATACCCTGCTACGTATCTAACGGCCTGTAAGGCTTTGCTCATCCATCAATGTCTCTTTTTCTAAGTCCATTCGGGTGGCAAACGGTTTATCATAACTTCTGCCAATTATTCACGCGCAAGTAAGGCTGATCATTCATCCGCAGCTAAAACGATGTAGCTCTACATAAAAACATTGCTTGTAAATGGACTTCATGCGCTGGCGTCATCCCGTTATGCACTTTCCTATCTAACATCATTTTTGTTTCTTTTTTTTACTTTTTCGTGCTCTCTTGCAAAAACTCATCTGCAGACTAATTAGTTTTAAGATCTATGACTAGAAAAAACTGATTTTGTCAGAGAAGGGAGAGATATTATCTTTCCAACCGTCAATTTACGTAAAATGATTTCACAGGGTTAGAACATCTCAATGTTCCAACTTGTTCCATGAACATGAACCAAATCAATACTAAAAACTCAGTTCTAAAGTTATGTGGCCTAATATAAGGCAAACGAATATTCAATAACGTCTGAAGTGCGCCACCTTTGTAAGGGGATATCATAACATCTCCTCCGTTTGCTGTTAAGTGATATTTCTTTTCCAAATCTTTATAAAAGAATGTATATTCCCCATTACTTTTAATGAAACTATATTGATTTTAAAAAACAACAATAAGCAAATAGACAAACAAAAACTGTTCTGAATCGAACTATCTTATCATATGAGCATATTGAACCTCTGATATCATGTTTTTCTTAGTTATATAATTATACAGTGTAGCTTCAAATGACTAGACCCACAAAATAGCTTGTTGTGGATGTCTGAACATTCTCTATGTTGTAACCTAGCATGATGAACTTTTGGGCCCTTGGAATGATACGATTTTACTTCCTTAGGGCATAATTTTAGAAAATGAAATTCAAAGATTCAGTCTAATAGCTAAAATGTGTTTGATTCTTATTTGAAAATGTCTAATTGAAAACTATACAGCTCAGATTGTCTCGAGCCTTTGACATATTGTGTAGGCTATATTAAGTCAGCAACGTGTTGTGTGTTACTCTGTTTTCACAGTAAGTGGAGTAAAATTCCGGTCATTTCAAAGGTGCGTATTACAGGGTAATTTGTAAAGCATGAATAGGTCAAATCAAAACCGATGGTGTCGGAATGACATTGTAAGTCTTACGATTTTTCGCCTTGTTCCCGAACAATGGCATTTTGTCCAACTGAAAGTACCGTCAGCGTGACAGGAGGAAGTTACCGATTTGGTAAAATCGGATAGATTAGTTTTACGATGAGTCCATCTACCAGGCGCTACGTACGATGTAAAATGAACAGCAGATAACAGCTGGACTAGTGATAAATATTTCTGCATTTAATTTAACTTCACGTCATGTACTATATTCGGCTATTGTGTACTGCATAGCCCCTCTTCCTTAGCACCCGGAAGAAGTGTTGTCCGTTCCCACTTGAGGAAGGTATGAGCATAATTATTCACCTTTCTGGGCAAAGTCTCAGTGCCAGTTAATGGACGTGGTCAAAGCTTCCCCCCCCCTCCCCCCATTTTAAAATTTATCTAAAATAGGAAAGAATAGGGAAAGGTATGGGGGTGGGTATAATATTTATTACTATATTTAATTTAGTTTTTTACAACAGCATGTTAATAGGAAGCGTACTGTAAGCTTTTTGTAAGCTTTTATAATCATTATTTATGTCTAAAATATCTATATCACCGCGATAGCATTGACTACGGCAGTTCAATTAACGTTTCATATTAAGTGCATCTCGAGATCTTTTCTTGAATTAAACTACCCCCACCCCCACCTACCCTTCGTTTCCATCCATCCCCACATAATTGGATAAACCCACAGTTTTGGAGTCAATGAGATTATGTATGCAGCACGAAAACATCTCAAAAGGGAATAACGTAGAGAAATATACCCAAGAGAGCATTACAGATCGGGTAGGAATTTATTTAGTTCTGCAAAACTGCTTGGTGTAGCAAAAAAAACTTAGTAGAAATGACAAGAGGGTGTTTACAGGGCATTTGCTTCCTCCTCCAAAGACATCAAAGCTTTAGGCACAGTTAAAACGAGTGTAAAAGACTGGTTTAGGGGATCGGGTGGTTGGTTTGGGGGGGGGGGATCTGATTTCGCATAAGCATCAGAGCAAACTATTATCCAAAGTCTCCGCAATAACCTGCGCCAAGGATGTGTCCAGAACTTCCAAGTCAGGATCCTCGTGTTCTGAAATAGCAGCAAGTGATCCTAAAATAAAGGGATTTCCCTCATTGCACTCCTTCTCATCCTCCTGCCTAGACTTCAGTTTTCTTGCCGTTTTCACCCCTATTCCATACCTCTTTTCATTGTCCTTTCAAAAAGCAAAGTGTCTATAATATGCCATTTCTTTTATAAAAACAGTCTAGTTATATCATAACACTACGCCCTCTAAAATAAGCAACGAACAAAACAAAGACACAAGCAAACTAGAGAAAAAATATTGGACGAAATAAAGGAATACAAATTCTAAAATACATCTCCGCCATTATCTTCCAAAACAAATATAAATAAATATACAT
>NW_004797447.1:514086-515357 GCF_000002075.1 Aplysia californica
ATATATGTGTGTGTGTGTGTGTGTGTGTGTATATACTACTTGATATAATATTTTATAAAATGAAATACAAGTCACAGAGGTTATGAAAGAGGAAGCAAGTAGAGATAAAATATTTTAACACAATTTTTAAAAATCCGATAAAAGGTGAAACAAATGAAATAGTTAAACAGAAAGAAACACAACCAAAAGTAAACTCCTGCGAGAGATATGGGTGGTCGACTAGATGTCATTGTCTCTCAGGGTTTAGAATCTCATTCGTCAGCCACGAGGAATTACATTCGAACGTTTGAATTCCTTCGACAGGTCGTAAATAAGAACATTTTTTATAGACATTATTCTGCCCTAGATGTCTCACAGACGACTTAATATCATTCCATTTCATTCATGTGTGCCTCATATTTCTAGCTTCTCCTTCACGATGTCCAGATAATGCTTGGGTTTTTTTTGTAGGTATGGACTATACTTTTGTTACTTTTTGTTGAAAGGGAGGGGGTTATTATTTCTGCCACTGTTATCATTGCTATTTGCAGGATATCAATATTGACATTACTAATATGGCATTAATCTGGCTTTGTATTACTGTTTTTCACCTTCATCTCTTTCCCTTTCTATCACTCTCTCTTTCTCTCTCTCTCTCTCTCCCTCTCTCTGTCTCTCTCTCTCTCACACACACCCACACACACCCTCTCACTCTCTCTATCTCTCTCTCGCATACACACACAAACACACACACACACACACTCACACACACACACACACACATTCTCTCTCTCTCTCTCTCTTTCTCTCTCTCTCTCTCTCTATCTCTCTCTCTCTCTCTCTCTCACTCTAGCTCTCTTTGTCTCTGTCTCGCTCTCTCTCTTAAACTCACTCACTCACTCACTCACTTACTCACTCACTCACTCACTCACTCAAACACATACACACATGCATATACACAAAACAAAGGCACACACACAAACCCACACACAAGACTGATGATTTTTCTTTTTCTTCCCCCCCCCCCCTATTTTTGGGGCGTGGAAGGAGGGATATCTTTGTAACATTTTCAGTGTTTCTGTCTCTAAGCGCTCATAGATCAAAACAATTAAATTGAAACCCAGTCTTACTCACATAGACACCAACTCCATATCTCAACCCACCCCCTTTTTAAGAAAACAATGCATACTCATACTCATGGACTTACGCCCATGAATACTCACGCGCATCAATGTAAAATGACATTCACACAATATACACGTACGCATTCCGACACAACTACAATGACCCCC
>NW_004797447.1:515569-517438 GCF_000002075.1 Aplysia californica
CACACACACACTCTCTCTCTCTCACACATACACACACACACACACACACACACTGACTTACACTTACACGCGTACACATACGCACACACACACACACACACACACACACACACGCACACACACACACACACACACACACACACACATACATACATACATATCATACGCGTCTACTCTGTCAAAGACGCTCTCTCACATTTCCACAAATGCCAGACATGCAGATGGGTTTGATCTTGTAAATCGAATGTCATTTCTTCCTTTCCCCGCCTTAGGGACATCGTCCAAACAGACATTCCGTTCACAAACTTCCTCGAGCCTCCTCCCCTTTTACTTCCCATTTCCTCCTCTCATTCTTTCATTAACTTCTCCCTCACTAACCATATTTTCCTATCTCCTCTTCGTTTTTCCCTTCTTGTTCAATTTCCATCCCCCTCTTTCTCACGTCCTTCCCCCTCTCTCTCTTATCTCACACTGTCTCCCTCTGTCTCTCCCTGTCTTTGTCTCTCTCCCCTCCCTCTCTCTCGTTCTCTCTTTCTCTTTCTCTCTTTCTTTCTTGCTCTCTCACTCCCTCTCCCCCTTCCTCGCTTCCTTCCTCTCCCTCCCCATTCCTCTTTCCCTGTTTGTCCTTCCCTGTTCTCTTTGTGTCCATCCTCCTTCACTTTTCCTTTTAGTGTACCCCCTCTATCCCTTCCTCATCTTTTTCCACCATTCTCCCTCCTTCCTCCCTCTAACACCCCATCCCACACCCCACCCCAGCCTTAAAAAATCTGCTAACCTCCACCCTTTTTCAAGCGCCTCTTTCCCTCCCTTCTACCTCTACTAAGCTCTACCCCCCCCCCCGAGATCCGACAATGCTGAAAGTCGTTATAATCGCCTGAGTCACTGTCTCTCGCAGGTGAATAGAGTTTTGATGGATGAGGCCGCCACCCCCGGGCGATAAGGCGTCGTGAATGTTGGGGGACATCCTCGGAATTAGAATGATGTTTGAAGCTGCTTCTGAAACGTTTTTCTTTTTCTTCTATTTCTTCCTGTTTGCAGAAACTCCATCTAGGGAGTGCTCAATTGACGCTGAACAGCTCATGTGAGCAAAAACTGTACAGAGTAATTATGCATCTTTAACAGCTGATCTTAGCATTGTCTCAAGTTCTGTAAGGACTAGCTTCGGGTTATTTTCTGCATAGAGCTACCCGCGTTAATGCAACAGTTGGTTCAATTTGAAATATTTCAACCTGCTAAATGTAGCAGGGTAGGATAGAAGATGGCATACTGACATTTTCTGGAATACCTTATCTGACCCATCCCCTTTTACCCGCAAATAAAGAAAACCTCTTTATCTTCTTTTCATGTGCAGAAACATCTAAATTACACAAAGCATGTCGCGTTAAAGATACCCTCAGCACGTGCACCTGCTCAGGGAAGCATCGAGTTTCCGTGGGTAATTAGCATGTCTTCTGTGTGTATAATGGCCAGCATTTTGAAAAGAAATGTTAAGGAAAAGGATTAATAATGCATGACCTTCAGGCTAATTTTGATGCTCCTCCCCTTCACCGTCAAGGGTTAACTAGTAAACTTGTAACGAATAATACATGCGTGTTGTCATTGATACATACATATATATATAACATATTATCACTCTCCACTCTCTGTCTCTCTGCTTGTCTCTGTCTCTGTCTGTCTCTGTCTCTGTCTCTGTCTCTATCTCTGTCTCTGTCTCTATCTCTGTCTCTGTCTCTGTCTCTCTATCTTTGTCTCTCTCTCTGTCTCTCTCTGTCTATCTCTCTCTCTATCTCTCTCTCTCTCTCTCTCTCTCTCTCTCTCTCTCTCTCAGCACTGTACTAAGGTAGAATAGCCGAAAAGATCCTCTTATTA
>NW_004797447.1:519418-524659 GCF_000002075.1 Aplysia californica
GAGAGAGAGAGAGAGAGAGAGAGAGAGAGAAAGAGAGAGAGAGAGAGGGGGGAGAGAGAGAGATACTCACATATACGACATCTCCCTCAAACAAAACGATGCACAAACATCACCCAACATCACACACACAAACTCACACACATACACAAACACATGCACACACACACACACACACACACACACACACACACACACACACACACATACACACACACAGTGACAGAACAGAGGTGGAACCTTCTACTCTCCCTCAAACGTGCGCGTCACTCAGACGTAATATCACGCGTAGATTTCCCTAGTGTCCATCCAGCTCTGCCTCCAGCAATGGCCAGAACGAGACCTGTGACTTATAATAGCTTCAAGCGTGATCGCATTCTCTCGACAACAGTGTGGCTTCACACCATAGCTCCCACCTTACGTGTCCTGGCACAATAGCACCGTTATAAATTATTGTTTATTTATTGTGTAAATGTTTTACGTCCCTTTTCGTCAGAGTTTAGATCATTTAGGAGGTGGGCGTCTTCGACTGTACAAATCATGGCAACACGGGCCGAAGACAGATGAAAAAGCTAGTACTAAAAATATTCCCCAGTCTGGAATCGAACTCACGTTCGGCTTGAACTCTCAAAAAAACAAACAAACAATTTTACTGTTGTCTAACCGGGAATATTCATTATAAGGGATAAAATTTACGTTAATTTTACTCGGGATGTTTTTGTCCCTCGTTTGAGAGAATCAAATGTTCTTGATTAAACTAGGCGCATGGCATAATTCCAGATGTCATTCCAAACGCACAGCATTAAGGAAACCAGTTTGCCACATGTACAATATCAGGAGAAATTGAAAAAAATCAACATTACTGTTTTATCCCCAAGATCTTTGAAAGTTGCAACTGTGACTGGGGGTCGTTGTGGGTTGCTTGAGACTAGCGTTTTCAAGAGAAGACGACATGTTAGATAGCAAGTCTGTGCTCTTCGACTTCGTCTTTCAAGAACAGCATTAAATATGTTATTCATAGTTGGGGGAGCTGGCGATAGGACAATTTTGGTAATTGTATAAAGTAATGTCTCTTTCAATATGGGGTCATTTAGGAGGCTTGATCTCCGAATTCAATGTTTGTCTTTGATCAGACTACGACAAGTGGGTTGAGAGCCCTGAAAACCCTCCAAATTATCCACCTCAAAGATTACCCTATTGGCTATTGGGAATTTAAACCAACGTCCTCTGTAGCATAGCACAGCATGACCGAGATGAATTTATCTCAGAGGTCACCTCCACCTAGAAAGGCATCAAACTTTATTAATTTGTCATTTGTATACCACAGTGGTGAAATCAGACGTACGTCAAAATAATGATATAGAAGAAACCGTCAATTTCTTTTTTTTCTGTTGTTGTTTTTTTTTTTTGTTCAACACATTTTATATCTATTTAGAAACATATTTCTGAGAGGACGTTACTGAAAAACGTTGCCCAAAAGCACAATAAAGTAGAAGCTTAGAAAGTCACTTTGGAAGCTAGTTCCTAGCTTAAATTACCTCTGACACCAGGCGACTCCCGCCTTCTTCACTCCCAAATATCTCGACTTCAATTAAAGATCAACACGTATCTTTTATCAAATACAAGAAAAATGAACTAACTTTTAGACGATTGTTATAACTATGTGTGCCCAAAATTGACGACATCCTGAGTTAACAGTGTCGAACAAGTCTTGATTTTGGTCCTTTCGAGTTTATTATCAGTTCAGGATACTAATACGGTGACATGCATTTTTCATTATGTGAAATTCTTTAAACTATTGTCAAGCAGGCGTATGTGGATAACTCCGTTGACTTTCTTACTACTCAACCTCTTAATTCAATATTCGTTTGTGAAAGCTATTTCTGTATGTTTGTGAATTTAAAGCCACGTGTATATAACATAAGGGATATCGGTTAGAAAAGACAAATTGTTACATGAAACCATTTGTTAGTTGCGTGTAACCATTTGACTTTGCAAAATAGGTTAGACATGCAACCATTTATACAAAGAAGAAGAAGAAAAAAAAATCTCCCATCTTCACAACCATCAGAACACATCAAATGTCGTGCCTTACTTTAGAAGACCCCAAGAAAATACTTGAAATTTTATTATTACAATGTGAGAATCATCCACCTCCGAGCGTTTATCTTAATATATTTCACATCAACATTTGCTTTCAAATAACTTTTCTCCCTACGGTTACATCAATCCATTTCCTTGGAACCACACACAATTTCATTCTCCAGGTTTAGTAACATTTATTTGGCTAATGGGCATACTAATAAACACGATAGTTTAAGAAGAAAGATAAACATGATTGAACCCGTTTATTAGAAAGCTAGGATAACGCGCATACCCCTCCCCTCCCCTCCCACTCTTTCCCCGCTCCCCACACCCAGAAAAATGTATCAGGATACTATACTACAAATTGTACTCCTCACAAAACGTCTTATCAGCAGAATGCAATTGAAAAATTTTTAAAAAACAGAGAAAAAGGGGGGGGGGGAGGGAAGAGAGAATTCCGTACAAAGGAAAAAACCCTCTAACTTTTAGAGGAAATCTTTCTATCGTTGCCATACCACCTTATCTTTGAATCTGAATGCACATTCCGAGCAAACACAGGCAGTCCGACTCACCTGAGCGATGTGCACCTACGATAATAGCCTCCACCCCGTGATCAAACCATCACCTGAACATCATTAAAATTTCATCTCCGTTCACGGAAGAAACAGTCGTCCTCCTGTTTCTTTAATTCCACATTCTGGTGTCTGTTTTAGCACCCGAAGGATGATATAGATTCTGTTTGCTGGAGAATGATTTTTCATCTCTCTTTTCAGGTTATCTCGTAAATGAAATATTATTATAGTAGGCAGACCTTTTATCTATAGAGTATTTCGCGGCATCGAATAAGTAGCCATATCTTAAGTCGTGTTTGAAGAAACCAAATTTTGTGCCTTACTTGTAAACGCTCATAAGAAAATATCTGAGGTTTTAGTATGGTAAGACACTTTGAAACCTCAGCTATGACTAAGCACCATAGTGGGGTGTCGTTCTTTGCTCTAATTGTTTTCCAATATTACTGCCTCGAAACTAACTGAATCGCTTCTGACGTTCTTACGTGTTATTTTGTAAATTTATTTTGAAGTGTGCATGGTATTTCCATTAAACTGAAAGTGAAAGTCATACAGACGGTAATGATGTCAATATCCCCACCATCAAGACTAACACAAGTGCCTCTGTCATAAATACCATCACTGTTTGTTTCAAAACCACTACTCTACGAGTCAATGTCGTCCTAATCGGGGTATTATGAATTTTTGATAGACTTATTTTTTGCGTTTCAGGGAATAAAAAATATGATGTAATCAACACATTACCATAATATATCTATACTTGATGGTGTGTGGGGTAGGGGGTCGGTATGTAATTCACAATCATCATCATCAACATGATAATCATCATCATCATCATCATCATTATCATCATCATCATCATCATTATCATCATCATTATCATCATCATCATCATCATCATCATCCTCATCATCAGCAGCAGCAGCATCATCGTCATCATCACCACCATCATCAACAACATCGTCATTACTGGTATCGTCATCACAACCAGCAGACATACCATCACCATCATCGGCAACAAACTATCCTGCCGGGATCACAAAAGCCCACCTGAAACTACAATCGTCATCACAGATCAGGTCTTGGCGTAAAAGAAGATCACAAGGAAAGAATAGAAAGAAAAAGAAACAACTCAAAACCCCAGCATAGCTTGTATGTAAACAAACTAAAGCTTCCTTGAATAGTTTCAGCGTCGATAAATCAAGGCAACCACGTCTTGACATAAATTCACCTGGTCTCTGCAGGTGCAGTAAAATCTTTGGCACGCAGAGCATGCCCATAACAGTCTCAGCGGGCGTCCTTTTGTTGCAGTTTAAGAACAGCAAAAAGAGGGGTGGTCCTCAGTTAATGCTAGTTTAAGAACGCTGCTCTTTTCATGCTTATTATTTCATGTCAATTTTGGTTTAGTTCATATGGGATATTTTGTTGTTGTAATATTCTCCAAAGAAAGGGTTGTCTTGTTTCACTTTTTAAAGATTGCGACGATTCGTTTTACGGGGGTTCTTCAAATACCCTTAAAATGGAGGGCTAAGGTTTGGATGAAATCTACTTTTTAAAACTGCTTTTAGCTTTTCATCGTTATAGCTTTCATATTGCCTTTAGAGTTGGATAACGAAATTGTCGCATAATCTCAATAATGCAGCTTGTTTTTAAGAGCTCAAACTTCACTCTCAATGTGATTGCCAACCCTGCACACAAAACATTTGAGTTTCACTAAAGAAGACATTGTGCCGGGTATCTCCGACTTGGTCCTGACACTTTGGGCCAATCAGCCTGTCGTCTAACAGACCACACATTTTATTTACATTGTATATGCGGGTGTAGGTGGTTGGTGGGTGCTCTGGCACTTATCTCTCCTCCTCCTTATTTTGTTTTTGATATTCACTTGTAAAACTTTTACTTTTCTGCAGTTATATGACTTCATTGTGATACTAGTGAGGTGAAACTCTTTCTTTAACTGAGAAAAAAAACGTTCTAAAAGTATTTACAACAGGTACCTGACAGGATATAATAAAATGATCAGTATGTATTGAAATGTTTATCAAGATTAAAACGAAATAGCGGTGTCTCTGATAAATCTACGCTGGGAAGGAATCATGGCATCATTCACTTAGCAATAAGTACGTCCCTCCCTTTATATGCCTGACTTAAAAGTAAAGTTGTTGTGCGACTGCGACCAGCTCTTCGTAAAGCAAGCTGGTAGATTATTATTATACTGGTCAGAATAAGGTAGCCCACATAGGGTAGCTATCAACATTGATTGTTATTGAGTTTAACACAGACAGGAGGCTTGATAAAGATGATTTCAGTGACGGACAAAAAGAAACAGTTCAAGTTCAACTGAAAACTGTCTTGCTGGCTCTTTCACGCCCTCTTCACCCCCCTATCTCTCTCTCTCTCTCTCTCTCTCTCTCTCTCTCTCTTTCTCTTTCTCTCTCTCTCCCTCTATCTCTCGCTCTCTGTCTCTCTCTGTCTGTCTCTCTCTCCCTCTCTCTCTTTCCCCCCCTCTCTCTCTTTCGTTCTCTCTCTCTGTCTCTCTCTGTCTCTCTCTGTCTCTGTCTCTCTCTCTCTCTCTCTCTTTCTCTCTCTC
>NW_004797447.1:529858-537748 GCF_000002075.1 Aplysia californica
ACACACACACACACACACACACACACACATACATACACACACACACATATACACACACACACACACGTACAGAGAGAGAGAGAGAAAAAAAAGAGAGAGGGGGGAGACAGACAGACAGAGACAACGAAGGAAGAGATGCAGGGACACAAAGAGACTGACAGATAATAGACAGAAAAAAGTACACAAATCGTTTAACGAAAAAGAATATAACCCTAGAGAGTGATATTTTTAAACCATGCCTTATCTATGAAATATGAACATTTTTGTCCCGAGTTGGTGGATTGCGACAAAGCCCTCCAGTTTCTCTAGTGCTAATACGTTCGACAAGCTCATTAAAACAGCACAGCAAACTATGGGAAATACTAAATTTGTCTTCGCTGTCATCGACGAGGTGTCCATTACTCTGGCCCACTCTATTAACAGTTTTCCCAGGCCGTTTGTTCTTGCTCATGCTTTGTTTTCGAGCGTACGTAGGTTTTGCAGAATGTGCTGTTCACGACTTGTTTGAACTCTTTTTCCTTTCCTTTTCATTTATATCCATGCGTTCAGTTCAAGTCTGGCCTCGTTGTTTGAGGAGTGCATTGCATTATGGACATTTCATAACAATTGCAAACTCCACTTCGAGGAATGAAACGTATTATGATCGACACGTGTATCGAGAAATATTATCTTATCGTTCTTCTTTCAAGCAATGTTATGATCTCAATACAAGAAGCTGAACAAAATGGACTCCCCTTTTCTCGAACGATCAGCTAGTGCGTACATGCTATCTGCATTGTTTCTAAAATGAGTGATTATATTGGGATGGGGGGAGTGGGTGTCATAAAATAGCCCTGTCTTCCTATCTTTTTAAACTAATGTTTTCTCTCAGTTTTCATCCTCCATTACGCTCATTATATTAAGATATAGACTAAGATATGCGCTAACGTGACAATACGAGACGAAGGAAATGACGCGATCAAAATCAGATAACTGGAAGAATAGAGTGGATGGACAGGCGAAAGCAATAAATGAAGTGCTGTGAATATCTCTCGTATTAATTAAATTGGGAACATCCTCCGATCACGCCTGCTGTTTCTTTTGCAATATCAATTCATCAAAACCCCATCCTTTCATAAGTGACGTCATTCACACAACCTCCACTATACAAGAACGCCCTACTGGCTTCAGTTGATCAGATGCGTCAGACGGGAGACAGGCCATGCTCAGTTCTGACACAACGAAACAACAATACACACTTCCCACGTCGTTGTTTTGTGCTGAACGATCTTTTGTGCCTCTCGTGGAGCCATTTCGCACTCGCTATGGGGAGTTGATAGGATCTTTTGTTACGTTTTGTCAGGGAGTTTGCTGGATCTTGCAAGAGTTCCATCAGTGTTTGAAGGCACCCCGGAGGGGGTCAGTTCTTCCTGTCCATCGACCACTCCAGCCTGGCAGTTTGCTTGAGCTAGTTCTGATGCAGACATGCAGAGCCCGGATAAGAGAGGACAGTGAAATCAAACACTCGCCTCCTGCTTTACAGATTCGTTTCGTAGTCTGTGGACACATTTTTATAAAGAATATAAAAATAGGTTTAAGCAAACGTAACTAGCTTGCCTGCTTTAAAAAAAGCAACTTTTTGATCCATCATGTCGGAATCCCTTTCTAGTTGTCTTATTTTTTTCTGTACCTTATCTCCCCGTATCCCACACGCGCACGCAAGCGCGAACACACACACACACACACACACACACACACACACACACACACACACAAACACACATAAACACACAAACAAACACACACACGCGCACACATACACACATGTTTATATTAATATAAATATATATATATATATATATATATATATATATATATATGTATATATATACACACACAGTATATGTATATATGTATAAATATATACTATATATATATATATATATATATATATATATATATATATATATATATACACACACACACGCACACACACACACACACACATACACAGACACACATACTCGAGCGTGCGAGCATAAGCATAGGTTATAGTCTCTCCTCCAAGTTGCTCCTTTTTATATGAAGAAAAGATTAATATATTATGGAAACCCTGGGCATCTTAAAGGCAACCAAACCTTTGCTAGCCTCGGTCAAGATTTTAGAGGTGTTGTGAAAGGTGTTGAACAATCACACTGCGAGATGTTTTTGAATAGTTCTAAAAGCAAATCAGGGGAAAGAATTGTACAATTGTACTCTTTTGCACCTCTTCTGCTGTGGGGATGCTGCTAATAAAAAACAAAATAAAACTTGAAAGAAGCATCTATAGCTTCGTCACAATCCGTCAACCTTTTACAGTCCGGTCACAATTTCAAATGTTCTTTTCGGCTCCCTTTTCTTTTGGCTAACCATGTTTACTTGCAGTTGCCCATTCTTCCTATCTCCTGCACTGCCAACAGCCTATCAATTCAGGGCTGTCTGCCCGGGGAATTCCCGGATCTCCAGATTGGGCGGAGTGCCACTTAATTGAGTCCTTATTCACACAATTCAATTTCGGGCGCTCCACAAACCACATATTGAACAAAGCGCCTTCTGTGGACTCGGCTACTTGTAGCCGGTTACCGAGCCCACATCCGGGGAACTGACGCCGACTGTCCTGCACCCGGAACTCTGGGTCCACTGTCCAATGTCATGGCCACGTCCGGCCAGGCCACGCAATGAGTTCTTGTAGAATTTAAATTGATTTACGTCCAGGGTAGACGACGGACGTCTGGACGGTAATTTGGCGCAAGTTCTTTCGCACCACTGGCTGTTGTTCCAATCTAGTCAACGCGGAAATCGCGGTTTGGGTAATTTTGTTGTTGTCTCTAATGGTTGTCGCTTGAAGTTAAGATGACCTTTTGAATAGACCTCATAATCTCCAAGTTTTTTTTGTTTACTCTCTGTTGTACGGCGATTTGCTTCTATATAGCTATGCTGCTTTTGCAGTCAGTATTTATTCAGTCCTTTGTATAACCGCTGACGTAATGAACAACTCATTGGCATACTTCAAAAGTGAAGGGATGAAAACACAGCCGGTGAAAGAGTTGCATAAAAACAACATCTCATTAACTTTGTTGAGACCTGGCGGAAGATTAGAACCTTCTAAGCATAATATAATTGCTTATGACTAGAATCTTAATAGGGGAAAGGGGGGGGGGACGCTAAATTTTGTATTCGTAATGGAGAACTTGAACACAGATTCTGATGTCGAAGCATTTTGGATGCGTGTTCCTGACAACGATTGTGTGAAATTCATAACTTCAGTCTAGATTCTTAGACACTCAAACTATTTCCCTATTTGAGCCTAAAACAGCTCTCTTCAAAGATTACTAAAATTAATGCACTTGATTTCAAAATGGATAAAAATCAATTTAGCTGTCCCTCGCTTAAGGACACCCGCTTTAAATAGTTTGTTGTCCCAAATTTCATGAGATTTTTTGCGTGTCTTTGTTAATATCAGTAAGATATTGTGAAATACATATTGTTTTAGTCTCAAAGTCAACATCCGCAACATTTTCCCCTAGGAAAAGCTGCTTCTAGTTTAAAGCTCAAGTGGTCTGTTGCAGCCCGGACCTCCCATTCTTTTGCTACCGTAATCACCTAAGGTAACTAACCGCCGGACGCCGCTGGAGCATCTTGTACAGCCACTTAACTCCAACAGTTTTCCCCTCTGATTTCCCCATAAACTATCATAATGTGGCATCCGCTGGGTATTTCCTGAGGTGGCTACTTGTCTTTCAAGGGAAAAAACCCCGCCATCCTGTTCGCCAGTCCCTAGACATGGCGGGAAGCGCCGTGGAAACCAAAGCTGCATCAAACTAACACCGGCTTACAGTCCAAGCTCCGGAAAAGATATTGTCTCCTGCAAATGGCATTCCCGTGCTTTCCTTTCTCTCGGTCGCCAGGAGACAGTGCGGGACGTACTCCTTTCCTCCTCGGTATCCACACTCTCGTTAGACATGGCTCTGAGCGAAGGGTAATTTCATGGGTTTTTTTGGTTGTTTTTTTTATTACTATTTTATTATTTGTTTCGCTTACTGTTTATGAATTTCGCTGTCTTTTCTCCCTCTTCTCCCTTTACAATTTTATTGATTTATTGTGTTAATGTTTTTTTTGCTCTTTCTCTTTTGCTCCTCCCCCCTTATCAAAAACGTATTATTTGTGCTCTATTTTAGAACTTCTTTCTACCATATCGCTCTACTCGCTCCTCCTCTCCCCATCTCTTCCCTCTCTCTCTCTCTCTCTCTCTCTCTCTCTCTCTCTCTCTCTCTCTCTCTCTCTCTCTCTCTCTCTCTCTCTCTCTCTCTCTCTTTCTTTCTCTTTCTCTTTCTCTTTCTCTTTCTCTAGCTATCTATCTATCTATCTATCTATCTATCTATCTATCTATCTATCTATCTATCTATCTATCTATCTATCTATCTATCTATCAATCTATCTATCTATCTATCTCTTTCTCTCTCTTTCCCTCCCCCCCCCCCACCCCTCTTATTCCCCCTCTCATCTCACCTCCACCTCAAACCTTCACCTAGTGTTCCGACAGAATCTCCAATCTGGGTTAAAATATGTGTCCAGGACCTGACATTTAGAAGCCAACTCGGAAATGAAAATAGAGCCTGTAATATGGAATCTTGTTATGAAAGTTGCTAATAACGAGAGGCCAGTTCATAAACCTGGAAGCTCCACCCTAGACAGAAGCCGGTGTATCGACCTCTGCTGGATTAGTACGTGGGATAAGGACCAGGGGGAAATATGTCTCTAGGATGACAAAGTATGGACAGAATGAAGCAGTGGCCGACGGCCTAATGAGAGGGAAGATCGGCAGTGGAGGAGGCGTGGATTCCGGAAGCATGTCGTGTATATGACTCTCAGAAGGTGAAACGGAGAACGATGGATGTCATGATGGGCTTATAAGGGGCTTTATACAAGGAAACAGGGGGTTGAGGGCTAGAGGAGAATAATGAACCACGTAAGACGGGTGGAATATGGAATAGGAAAGGAGGGGAATATGTTTTGATTTGGGGGTGAAAGGGGACATGTTTTGGGGGGGGGGGGTCTTTTTCCTTAAGACAGAAGACACAAAATCTGACGTGCACCAGTGCCAATGAGCTAATTAGAAAGAGGCGCCAGCGGCTTTTTCTTTGATTATTCTTTAAAGTTGATTTTATTTTTAAGCTCTCGTATTTCCCTCCGGGGTGTGTTCTCGTTTTTTGTGCGTGTGTGTTCTTTTTGAAATTACGAAACGCTCTCTAAAATTTCAATTTCATTCCGGGCAATCAATTAAAATTATAGGAAAATCTTGTTATTTTATTCCATGTACCGCATTTTTCTGACAGGACACAACAAAGGCTACAAAATTTTAAAAAATAAAACGAACAGCAATGTCAAGAACAAACGTGAAGGATATACCACTTCATTGTTAGCGTCTATCACCTTCAGGACTTTCATCTCCAAATTAGGATTGTATTTCTGGTGTCAGTCGATCTGTTTGTTTGTTTGTTTGTTTAAGTATTCAATTATCACCTTTGTCTGCTTGAGTCAGCAAGTGAAGGGCTCTATGACAAAACAAGTTATCTCTGAAAGTTTAACTTCCGCTTTGTTTCTTTTGAATTACTGGCAGAATCTTTACTCTTTTATTTTTCGAAATGTTCTGTCAACAAGTGTACTCCAACCAATCTCATTCTGTCTTTTGCCAATAAAAAGCACGTTTCTTTAACAGCATGTCAATTATGATACGAATAGTTAGCTATTTCTTGTTAAAATTTAGTCTATATCTCTTCCGATATTTCATGTAACTTGCGAGTTAGGGATAAGGACAATATGAGAGTAAAGTCAGTATACACATGTTAGATTGATGCGATCGGGGTAGATATTTAACAGAGAAATGCCAATTTCTCGAAAGAAGTCATGAATTATATTTTCTCATTAGATTTTAAAAAATATGTAATGACTACTTCTGACTACACTCACTAGCTATACTAATTACTAATTTGTCGTTGTCATCGATTTATCCTGCATACCTGCTATCTAAATGAATTTTCCAAACGATCACTGTTTCAAAACTACCTGACAAAAAGTCACAAAACTAGGCAAGCTTTATATGGACATAATTTAGATTGTAAGGCAAGAAAGAAAATGCTATTTTCTTGTTTTATCTAGTTTTTAGAAAGCAAAAAAAAAAACAAATTCAGAAATTGTCGCAAGAATAATGGTTGGACCTTAAGTTTGAACCCAGTAAAACAAATCAAATGTGAATTATCGTACATTCCTGTACAGAACACAAAACGGTCCAGTGATGGCAACAGTCTGTCCAATTGTCACAGTTTGTTATAGTTAGTAACTCTCCTTCATGTGATACACACAGAAACATTGCCCTATGCATAACGACACTTGGCGCCTCTATCACCAGAAGTGAGTTTCGACCATTTCCTTCTCTGTCGGAGCTGAACTGGTCGTATAGATTCTAAAAGCAGTCCACACGCCGCATAAACTGTGGTAATAACGGGCTAAAAATCCCCTCTGAACTAAAAAAAACAACCCACAGGGGCAGTGGCAAAGGTAGTCAGGGGGAACACAACTATGATCACGTCTTATGCGATACGGGTAGCTAGTGAGTATTTGTTATGCAATGGTTAAGCTCTTAGTCCTTGCATGCAAAGGACGTAAGTTCAGTTCCCGAGAAAGGACGCGTTATCGAAGATATACGTCTTTCGAGCGAAATTTTCAACCTCCAATTCAGCCAGGCTTGGCTCTGGCAACTGTGGAGCAGCAAAAGGCCTAACAAAATTTATGAGCACGTTTAGTACCGAGTGCCAGTGTCTCTGGAGGCTTGGTAGGCGCCTCGCTGGGTGGGGAGAATTTTTATCAACTAGGCTTGCCTCCGACTTTTCTTCGTGAATGTATCCCCCGCCCCCTTCCGGCCGGGTTTGGCCCTGATATGCAGGATTGAAGCAGCACACCTCCTAAATTATCTAAGTTGTATCGATTGATCCGTGTAATATCTACCATTATGTCAGTTTGCATACATGTATTGATAAAATTAGTTTTTTAAAATCAACACTTAATCAGATTACTTATAATCGTTTAATCCTTAGACTTAGAAATCTATCGAGTGTGGAAGAATACAACTTTCTTTAAAACAGAATTGTAAGACATGCAAGTTACATTTTGCGGACAGACCAACACTATAGAGAGAGAAAGAGAGAGAGAGAGTTACTGAGATAGATGACATATTCGGGAATGACTCAGACTTGTGGATTCATGGCTCTGGTTCTCCGTGCCTCAAGCAATCAACGTACTTTTACGAAATATAATTATGCCTCAGGACCACACTCACAAACCCACACACACACGCACGCGCGCGACAGAGAGAGAGGGGGAGAGAGAGAGAGAGAGAGAGAGAGAGAGAGAGAGAGAGAGAGAGAGAGAGAGAGAAATAGACGCACAGACCGACAGACAAAGATGTAAAAAGACAGACAGACAGACAGACAGAAGACAGACATACAAAGGAACAGCCATGGGAGCCTGTAAGCCGTGACCAGGAATTCACACTGGAAATAATAGAATGCTCACACATAGCTGAAGAGTGCTGTGTGTCGAAAAGGATTTGGCACTGTAAAACTTACACTAGTTTTAGTCAGTCCAGGCTTTCATTTTTCAAGGCAAATAGTTGGTTCAGTATTTGATGTGTTATCTTCTTGGGAGCAGACATGTAGAGCCGGGGGAATAAATGGGGGAGGGGGGGCGGAGCGAGAGACAGACATACAGAGAGAGAGAGAGAAAGAGAGAGAGAGAGAGAGAGAGAGAGAGAGAGAGAGAAAACTAAAGAGAGAGACAGAGAAATAGAGAGAGAGAGAGAGAGAGAGAAAGAGA
>NW_004797447.1:539218-540643 GCF_000002075.1 Aplysia californica
GGTGGGGGGATTGTAGCTTTTTTTCGTTTTTGTTTTTGTAACAAGACAAAGCAATTGACAATAGTTCGATCAATCCGCAACATCAACAGCAGTATTCGTATAACGACTCAGACGAACTCTTCAATTAGAGAAGTTTATGTCAATATCTCCGCTAGTTGTACCGTCTCCTGCTTGTCTGTCTGACACGGTAAATTAATAACGAAAGCTTCAATGCCGTAACTCCTTTGCTTATCAAACGGCATTGCATTGATCATCGTGTCTTCAGGAACGCGTCCAACAAGTAATAATTTGATAAACCCCGGGATAGTTAACGGACAAGTACTTGTTCATTTGTCACTTCACGAGACCTATTGATATGCAGAAGACCTTCATTCTCCTTCTTTGAACTACTTCTTTCCTCGGGTAGCCATTTATTGGACATCGTATATAAAAATAATGAGGTGGTGGATGGAGTTGTAGAAAAAATGGATATTCGAGAACCTTCTATTGAGGCAAAGAGTTCCTATTGCTGCCCTGTACTATCTCTCTCTCTCTCTCTCTCTCTCTCTCTCTCTCTCTCTCTCTCTTTTTATCTCTCTCTCTCTCTCTCTCTCTCTCTCTCTCTCTCTCCCTCTCTCTGTCTCTCTCTCTCGTTTTTAAAGGGACCTCACCACCCCCCCCTCCCAACCAAATTACCCTTTATAATAAGGATCTCCGAACATGGGGAATAGCAGATGAGGATGGCAGGCACAGCAGATGAAGATTGACAGAAGAAATGAGTGTCACTTAGTGAGTCACAGACACAAATCATTGACTGAAAAAAGGAGCGGAAATATCGTAGTTTTTTTTATCTTTTATTTAATTTCATTATTCGTCGTTTCATGTTTGTGTATCATATCTACTTGTGTTTACCGTCTCCGCATTGACACAACTGTAGCTGGTGTCTAAGTTACCAATTCCTGTCAGTGTCATCTCGTCATCCCGGCCAGTAGGTTCACCTTTACTGTCTCAACACACCCTTCCTTGTCACCCAAGCTCTGGTTTTGGCGTCTTGTTTTTCAACCCCAACATTTACCAGCCCCATTACTTCCGTTTGACAAAGTCTGGAAATTCTCTGAAAGAAGAACAAAGAGCGGCTAATGTCTCCAAGTGACATTTTATTTCAAGGGTGGGCGCTATATTCCGATTACACGCCTACCGACTTTCAGGGTCACACAGTTAAAGAGATGGTAAAACGGAACCAGAATTTGGAGAAATAACGGTCCAAACGCTACAGCAAGAGCAAATAATCTGTCAGTTTCTGGCAAAGGTAGAAAAAAAGATCAATAATGTTTTCCTGACTTACTTGCTGAGGAAGGAAGGAGATGAAGGGTAGAGCTACATAAATGCATACAGGAGGCATGGTTTGGTGTTTGCATGGGTGTGTGTGTGTGTGTGTGTGTGTGT
>NW_004797447.1:540989-542099 GCF_000002075.1 Aplysia californica
GGGTGGGGGATAAACAGATTTAGAGAGAATATTGCCGCCGAAATGATGGCTCGAAAAAAACAAAAAAACACGACGTTCCTACTTTGAGGCTTGGTTCAGGACAAGACACCATCGTCTTTTGAGCGAGTAACGAAAGGAACAAAATCAGATTTCAGAGACAGGTCGGACCCTCGAGAATATCACGGAATTTCGAAGAGGGTATTGGCGTTTCATATCCGTGGGTGAGAGAAAGGTCAATAACATTGTCACCACCGCTGCCCCACCCTGGCTAGCCTTTCTCTACAAGTACATGGGCTGTAAAGAAGCTCTCAGCGTCTGCCGGACCAAGCAGAAATTGAGTGATTTAATATATTAAAAAAAAAGAAAACTTGTCACTTCTCCCTGCATGTCTCTGTCTCTCTCTTTCTCCCTGCCTCGTCCTCACTTATTCATGAACTCAGTCTTTTACATCTCAACTAGCTGGTTCATTAATCAAAACTCATACCCATTTCTTGAAAGACAAAAAAATATAAGGACTGAGTAAACCTACATAGAGTATGGGAAAAAGGGGGGGGGGTGGAGAAGTGAGGAAGGGCACATGAGAGACCCAGTCACTGATGTTTCCACCGGCACCAACAGACAGAACCGTAAAGTTACACCAACACAGATATCGATATCTCAATACTGCTAAAAATTGAGGCCAGACAGACCAGGCGGCCCTGCACGCGAATTTGTGATGTCTGACTAAAAAGCGTCATGATCTCATCCCATCTTCACAACGACCCCCGAACACGATCCCATCTCTCTCATCTCCTTCAAAGTCCAGAGCTTAATGTGCGTACTGTAAAGAACACGTCGGAAACAGCCGGACGACGTCTAATCTGGAATGACGGTCTACCCTAAACAGAAGTCACAACGAATCCAGTTCTAGGCAGCTGCTTTTTTCTGATCGATGAGTTTTGCAGACGTAAGCGGAGTTGCTGGGTACTATCGGGAGATTGGTCGCTATTATGCCGGATGTTGGGACAACTAACATTACGATACCGTTGTTAATGCATGCCCGCCCGGCCGATGTAGCGGTCGTGCGTGAGTGAGTGTGTGTGTGTGTGTGTGTGTGTGTGTGTGTGTGCG
>NW_004797447.1:542220-544483 GCF_000002075.1 Aplysia californica
GGTGGCGGGATGGTTGGTAAATGTATGTGTATGTATGTATTTGTGAGTGTGTATGTGTGAAAGAGAGAAACAGAGAGAGAGAGAGAGAGAGAGAGAAAGAGACTGAAAGAAAGAGAGAAAGAGAGAGAGACAGAGAGAGACAGAGAGACAGAGACAGAGACAGAGAGAGAGACAGAGAGGAGGTAGGGTATACCGAGGGAGAGTGGGATAGAGAAAGAGTAAGACGGTATGTTAAGAAGGGATTGATTAAGTCAGAGAATGAACGAATATGTTCGTGTGCGAACTAGAATGCTAAATTGAACGAAAAAAAGAGGGGAACAAGGATGTTTGGCAGAACGAGAGAGAACGAGAGAGGAGGGAGGGGGGGGCAGATAGATAGATAGATAGATAGATAGATAGATAGATAGATAGATAGATAGATAGATAGATAGATAGATAGATAGATAGATAGCGAGGGGGAAAAGATAAAGGAAGGGAAAGAAGAGTCTTAGAAAAAAAAGTGGAAGCTGAGTGTTCGTTTGAGACAGGAAGACAAAAATGAGGCCGAGTGAAGCAAATGAAAGAAAAAGAAAACCAAGAAACAGAGAGAAGAAAAAAACCCCACTTGTGCTGGAAGAGTACGGGTTACATAAGTGTGATGCGTTTTAGTGAGCTGAGGTAAATGGTCGTCACTGAGCAAATATGAGCCTATGAGCGTATGCCGAGGGACAATAGCTGTGAGTAAACATCCCTGAGAGGGGGGAATTGAGGGTTACCTTAGAACTGTGGCGATGTTGGTTTTCTGTGAGTGTCTTAATGCCTTCTTCTTTTTACCGACAGCCTGCGGGAGAGAAGAACAAACTGCCAACAATAATTAAGGACTTGTTAGAATTCGGAAAACCCGTGAGAAATGGTTTAGGGACGTAATAGTGTTTGTAAAGTTGTTTTCAATTTTTTAATGCCGTTTCAAATTTATACATTAAGTATAAACTAGATGGAATCATCAGGTAAAAGTACATTATTGATGAAAGTTGTAAGGCACAAGAATACTGTAAACTCTGCATCCATAAAGTTTAGAGGTTTTCTGGGACGAAAGAATCTTGTACTATAAATTTTACGAACACATTTTGAGAGGGCCTTTCAGCTAAGAAAAATATTTAAGCATAGAAATACCCTAGCTTTTTATACAGACAAAGTTTACTCCACTGATAAGTTTAGAGAAAGAACTTCAATTATCAGATGCATACTTTATTTTAGATTTGAAGGTCAGTTATCCAGTGACGTATTACCACCTTCTAAGCATGATTGTGGATTTGTGTGATTTGTAGAGAAACACTTGGTGCAAGATGAAATAACCCTGGTATAATTGTAACCCGGGGGGGTATTTAACATGCTAAACATCATGCATGATTTTGATTCTTCAGTTTCAAAAAGGGACAAGTCACAGTTGCTATTGGTGGCGTCGGTGGCCTTGTGGTTAGGCTCTCGGACTCGCAACTGACTGTAAGGTCGTGAGTTCGAATTCCGTCTGGGGCCCGACGTTGTGGCCTTGGGAAGAGCACTTACACGAATTTTCCTCACTTCACCCAGGTGGGAATGGGTACCCGGCTATAGACAGCGAAAGATCTTGTCAGTTTGTTAGTGTTTGAGCGCTTAATCAGCTGCTTGCACTGTATGCTTCCGGGGAAGCTGAGAATGTTTCGGAGTGTTCTGTGGTCTGCTGGGGTAATAATATAGAGTAAATGGAATAGAGCCTGCTGTTGAGCGGGGATATGCGCTATACTAATGCTATTTATTATTATTATTGTTATTATTATCTACAGGGCCAGTAGCTGAAGTTGAATAATCAGTGAGAGTCTGAACAGAAACACCCAGGTGGGCAAGAAATCTTTTAAACCTGCTAAAAAATGCTGCTGAAAAGGCAATTGTTACGTCAGCGTGGACCACCTCCAAAGACAAAATATCTTTTGAAGGTCACTGTTAAAAGTCCTCAAAGAAAAGAAAATAATAATGAATACTCATAATTATGCACTTTATACCTGTTCCTATTTGTATGTCCGTCTTTCCTTCTGTCTGACCTTTTCTCTTTTGTAATACCAATCCAAACAGATACGCATTCACACCAAAATGCACGCGCACAAAAAACTACATCTAAGGCAACATGTACGTCTCTGTGTCATTCAATTACCCCACCCCACCCTTTAAAAAATTCAGCTCACAGCGAACGTACTTAGATACAACTCAATCAAACAGCAACGAAAAAACACCCTCCCTTTTTCCACCC
>NW_004797447.1:545389-548252 GCF_000002075.1 Aplysia californica
ACACAATTTAGATCATTTAGGAAGCGAGCTGCTTCAACTCTACCTGTGAGAGCCAGCCTGTGCTTAAAGGGATACAAGATCCTCGCAGTAACACGATAGAAATTCCATCCGCACTTAAAAATCGCAACCACGTCTCCAGTGCGTAACCTTTAAAATTTAGCCAATTCACCACGAACAAAATTCCCAAGAGAACAAATAAAAAGAACAAATAAATAAAATATAACAAGTCTCCAGTTATAAACTTCCACAACAATAATTCAAAGAAAAGTAAACCTTTTTTAAAGAAAATACCTGAAAGCCTATTTACGGCAGCATTTTAAAAAAAGCTAAGAAACATGTGTTTTTGTCGTCATTAGAAATAATTCTTTCAGAAACAGACGCATTTAGAAATTTCAACAGATTCAAAATTACTGCTTGACTGTTCGTCACACCTCAGAAGTTACAATTGCAGCGAAACCCGCTAAAACTCCAAATAAACAGGCGACGAACCGCTTTGAAGTTATGCATTTTAAAGTACTTCACAACAATTACGGCAAACAATATTTTAAACAGAAACTCTAGATAGGCCTAATGTAGCTTTAGCACGGAAAGGAAAACAGAAATCTAAATTACATTAACATGTCCGTACCTTTTAGCTCGTCTCTACTTTTCGCTTGATGATGTAGTGTACCTGGATTTACTGCACTTGTACGGTAGCTCAAGACCCTTTACACTTCGGCAGGTTATCCGGGTGAGTGCGGTCCATGAACTCGTCTCAAGTTCTTAACCGGGTTATCCAAAGTGACCGGGTACAAAAAGAAAAAGAGAAGATGGAAGGGTTGGTTCTAGATCTAGAGAGAATTGGGAAGAAGTACATATAACGATGTTACTTATTTCCTTTCTTTCGGAAGTCTGTTTCTTCAGTTCGGATAACCTGTCTTCTGGATCTCCCAATACAAACCGACTGCAGATTTTTATAAAATACAGGAGGCCCTCTGACTGTTGCTCTGTTGCTCTGTTTTTATTTTTATTACAGAAAAAAATGACCCAGATTTACTTTGTCCGGTCATTAGATACCAAAATGTTTAGGAGATGGTTTTGAAGGAAATCTGATTGCGACTCTATTTTAGATTTTATTATGTTCTGAACCTGTTTGCCGTCTTAATAATTAAAAATAGGCTGTTTTCCATATTATTTGAATATTAGAACACAGAGCCACAGAGAACTCTCTTGAACTATAGTTATGCAAGCAGACAAATAGACAGACTTATAGTCCCAAAAGACAGGAACAGAGACAGACAGGCATTGTGCCAGAGAGAACGAAGCGTTCGAGGTTTGTCGATGCATGTCTCTGAAAATGACAGTATAAATCATGTATAAGCTTATGAGAAAAAGAAGAAACATTACCTTGGGTTTTCTCCGTCTGTCCACCCTTTAACCTTCTATGACGTGGCGCTGGGGAGAATGGACACCTAATGTGTGGATGTACGGCATAATATTCATATTTTGTCTCTGAGAACGTAACGTAGATCTATCATCTATGTACGAGTTTATAAAAATGTTAGCGTACTTTTGTGCCGGTGGTTTAGTGAGAACAGAGGTAGTATTTTTGTAGGAAAATGTGTAATGTGTCGTAGAATGTAGTTAAAATAGTTTAGACATCTGGCATTCAACGTAAATTGTGAGTATAGTATTATTATTAACCTTTAGGTATAATAGTTAGAAAGTATGCTGGCTTCTGTGGTGCAATGATTAGGATCTTTCCCGAGTCACGCACATAACGTTTGTTCAGTTCTCGTGTAAAGGGGGCGGGGGAGGTAAAAAACAAACAATACCTATTTCAGTCTGTTTGATGTTGCATCCCTTTCTGCCTGGGCTGATTCTGGGAGGTATGATCCAAGTAGCTTGTTAAGCCTGCTGATTTGAGCTGTGACGACAGGTATTAAGATATCTATAAATATATTTTCTTTTAGAATGTTAATGCAGTTATTTAAATGTAAGTGCCATACTTAAAATAGAATTAAGACACTTAGAATGTTGATATAACACTGCAATGTGAAGCTAAGACATAACGTGCAGGTTTTGTAACCAGAATACAATAATATTTAGAAAGTCGGCATAATACTGAGCATGATTACTACAATGGTCTATTAACTAACCTACCTAATGCCACTCTGCACTTATTAAAGTGTTTTCAGAATGACGCTGCTCGCATGCTAAGCATGCACGTACAAAAAATTAAAGAAAAGCAAAGACATGGCTCCCATGTAGAAAAAAACAACTGTGGAATGGCTCCCTACGTCAGCGAGAATATAATAAAATGTCAGTATAAAGCCATAAGTGTGTCAATAACAATGTTTCCTCATATTTTAGGGATCTTATTCACAAATATGTTCTCTCTAGATCACCGAGACTAGGCGATCCGTATTTTTAAGAATTCCAAAGAAATCGAGTTTAAATAACATTAGATGAAAACTCCCTCGACCATCTTGCTCTATAAATTTGAAACTCTTTCCCTCAGTCCCAAAGATACACAACATCTGAGTCTACTCATAAAATACACATAACAGTAACATCATTTCTCGCTCAGTATATTCATTTAGAGTACAACATTATTATGTAAATAACTGTATCTCTCCATGTTTTTTTGTTTTTTTGGTAATCTGTGGATCGCGTTGTGTTTACACGTAATGCGCTTTACATTAGTACGGCTCACACATAATGTATTTGTATGCGTGTGTGATAAGAGAGAAGATTTGTGGGTGTGGGCGTGTATGTGTATGTGGATGTGAGTGAGTTTGCGTGTGTGTGTGTGTGTGTGTGTGTGTGTGTGTGTGTGTGTGTGTGTGTGTGTGTGTGTGCGTGTATATGTGTGAGTTTGTGT
>NW_004797447.1:551924-554301 GCF_000002075.1 Aplysia californica
AGGATGGCTGTGGCTTCATGATCAAATTTATTCACGCTGAAGGTCAGTGACTTTTTTTATAAACCTTGTCTCCATCTGGATAATGTATAGCATGAAAAGGTGTGGCAGAGGGGTAAGTAATTTAACAACTGAGTGCAGAATGTAAAATACCCGATTTACCATTGATCTCCGATATGACCTTGTCAAGAAAAGAAAAATGCATATTATTTCAGATAATGTCAGTGTTTTGACATTGAATGTGAAACGGTAAAAGCTGTTTGGGATTTGAGATAAGGAGTAGAATACGTTTATGCCATAATATGTTACGTTTTGATGCGGTGCGGTGATGATGAGGCAAATTTTCTCTGCTTGTGCTATGGAAAAAGTGAGCCAGGGTTCTTGTGGCCTAGAGGTTGATGTGTTCACCTCGCATTCAATAAGGTCAGTGTTCAAATCCGGATAGTGACGGACAATTTTCATCTCTAAAATGTTCTCCTTTCACATCATATCCTGCTCTCTAATAATAGTCGGTCGTTTGCTTTTGTCTCCACTTTCCGTCTCCACCCCATCACTTCCTGTGCCCCCTTCTCTGGGCTCTTTCTGCAGCCTTTCTACTGCCACTCCTTGGCTCCTTTTTACTGCTGTATTTAAGCCACACCCCTGATTTTATGGTAGGTAAGTTTTACATCTTGCCTTCTCGGACAAGGGCGAAAATCTCTGGTCCAGTGTGCAAGTTGCGCACGTTAAAGATCCCTTTGAGGTCCAAATCGATAAGAGCAGGCTCCGGCCACCACCCGGGCAAAATTCAAAATTTCCTACGAACTGAAACTGTTTGGTGTGTCCCGCGCGCTCATATGACCTTTTATGCAGTTGTGAGCGCCATAAAACATTTACCCCAAAAAAAAGTTTGCCTGACTATCAACCCATTTGGTTTGGTCTTTTTGGAGTTGCACTTGAAGTCGGAGTTCGGACTTTGAAGTTATATCAGTTTTGATATTACGTGGATCAAGTGGAGATTAAATATATTCTTAAGCATACCAACATAGATAAATATGCTAGAATATCATGATTAAACATGAACTTCGTGTAAACCTTTAGATTTCTGAGTCTCGAATGATAAAAGAAAGAAAAAAACAACCGATGAAATCAGAAAATTCTAAAATAGGGCTCTACATTATATTTTCCAGTTTCACATTAATATTTCCATTCCTGAGATGTTTCATTATATTGTTCAATGAAGAGAAACAACGATCAGATATAATGATATCTGTTTTTAAGTAGATGATCCTAAGCTTAATTCGACCTCAAAAGGCTTCTGTAAATTTTTGCCTCCACAATAAATTCTATCGGTAAGTAAATTCTAATCGCCAAACCATTTGCTCAAGTCTGACTATTTCTAAGTGTCCCAAATGGCGCTCATATGACCTTATGCAGTTGCGGGCGCCGTAAAACCTCTACTAAAACTATAACAACTTACTGTCCCATTCAAAAAGCAAAGTAAAGAATGATCAGTTGCCAAGCGAAGCATGGTGCACGTTGAGCTTTATCTCACCAGTGAAATGTGGGTGGAGCTAGCATGAGCAACGTCACTGCAAGTGTTGTCTCTTTGGGATACACAAAACTCTCATCAAGGACACCTACACAATTTAATTATAAAAACTTTTGAATCCAAGACTTGAAAACATGAGTGTTCTTTATATTTCTTTTTGTCTTGAAATGTTTCTTTTCTTAAATATATTTTTTCGTCCTTCGAAATTAAGCATTTCTTCGCTGCTTTTAGAAAAAGTCTCTTTGCCACAATGCTGTTTTGAACAGAGATAATTTTGATGTTAAAAATGCCTATCAAAACAAACCAGAAGATGAGGTGAATGCAGTGCACAGAGTAATTTACGCAAAATACGCCAAAACAGCTGATATTTCGCGCGTGAGACATTACGTTTTTTTAATCTTTCACTTGTAAATAAGGATTTATTTCACAGGAAGTGCACTGCTAAAACAACTCCATATATGATATAAAACATGGAATAATGTCCAAGAAAACTCTGGCATCGTCACAAAATGTAATAATGTTATATGGACAAGAACGAAGAATTTGTTTTATCAGCATTTGTCGAGTGCTGTAGTGCATTCTATCATGTTTCTTCCACCACCCCACCCCTTTTTCCCCCTTTTCACTTTAAAATATTGTTTCAGATCTCGGATCTATCTAGAACGAAAATATCATGTTGTATGCAGACATTTCTCAGTTTTATGTTCAACTTGGAAAAGCTTTCAGGATTAGTTTGTGCACATAAAGGAGTGATACAATAGACCTGTCTGAAAAGGCAACAACCCTTAGCTGAGGAAAGTTGACGTCGCGTGAGCTCACGGGGGAAAGAATGGAAGAGAGAGAGAGAGA
>NW_004797447.1:554444-556410 GCF_000002075.1 Aplysia californica
ATGGGCGGAGAGGAAGTGAAAACACTGGCTTGGGAACGAAATATGATGAAGGGATGGAAAGAATGGCTTAAGACAGAACGGACGACAGGGGTGAAGTAAAAGGGCAAAAGCCGCAAGTGATAGGAGCGTCAGAGATGAGAGAGAAGGGGGAAAAGCCTGATAGAAGATAGGAAGGCAGAGCAGGGTGGGGAAAAAGCGATAATATCGACTATCCAGGATTTGGTAGAAAGAGGGGAGATAGATGATAAAGGGGAGAGAGGGATACGAAAGCAAAGTAAAGGCAAGAGCTGAAGTGAGAATAAGAGAATAAAGTGAAGGAACTGTGAAGAAAAAAAGCAAGCCACTGTGGTCTTTCGTAATGGTAATTTAATGGACCTAAGTCTTCCTATTCATTTCAATTTGTCTCTTTACCATTTTGAGGAATTAACATGTTTCATCTATTTTTAAATGTCTGATCGGGAGTGTAAAAAGGAGAAAAATATGTGTGTGCACGTGTGTGTGTGTGTGTGTGTGTCTGTGTGTGTGTATGTGTATATATGTGTGTGTGTGTGTGTGTGTGTGTGTGTGTGTGTTTGTGCGTGTTTATGTATGTGTGTGTGATTATTTTTATTTATTTTTTTTACTTTTGGTTTGTGATGCTTTGGTACTGTAAATTCTCATCACCAAAAATGACTCAGCCATCCCACAGATCGGTGTCGTGTTAAATTTTATGGAGCGTCTATGTGTTAAAGTGTTGTTGTTGTTGTTGTTGTTGTTGTTGTTGTTGTTGTTGTTGATGATGTTGTTGTTGTCGTTGTTGTTGTTGTTGCTGTTGTTGTTGTTGTTATTGTTGTTGTTGTTGTTGTTGTTGCTGCTGTTGTAGTCGGTGTTTTGTTTGATGGTTTTTTTTTGTTGCTGTTGTTTTTTTGTTGTTGTTGTTGATATTGGTCGGGTGTTTCGGTTTATTATGAGGTAGTATTAATGGTAGGGAAGAGGGCATGGGCGTCGATATTCCAAATGCACCAAAAGGACCTACTCGTGCCATTTGATATCGTGTTACACTCACGACACGCTCGGTCCTCAAGAGAAACTTCTTGGGGCACGTTCCGATTTCACATGCGATGAGCACCTCGTGGAAATTAGGAGGAATTTATCACGGACTCAGCAGAAGGCAGAAAGCCTCGCCCACTCAGTGCGCATCCTCAGCCTTTTCGGCACAATAACAGGCTCAAGGGAGATAAATGCTGCACCAGATTCCCAGGGATCCCCGGAAGCAGGAATGGAAGGGTGGAGATGATCTCTTGGGAGAGTGAGTGAGAGAAGGAAGAGAAACGACACATACTTGAGATATAAGATAGATGGATCGATAGATAGATTAGTTATTTAGATAGATAGATCGATAGATAGATAGATAGATAGATAGATAGATAGATAGATAGATAGATAGATAGATAGATAGATAGATAGATAAAGAGAGAAATATAGATACATAGATGGATAGCTAGACAGAGAGAGAGACTCACACATGCAGAGCTGAGAGAGAGAGAGAGAGAGAGAGAGAGAGAGAGAGAGAGAGAGAGAGAGAGAGAGAGAGAGAGAGAGAGAGAGAGAGAGAGAGGGGGGGGGGTGATGGATGTTGAAGTGATATTGTGTATACATGGGAGGGGAGAAGGGGGAGAGTTGCAATATTAGTCAGACAACGAGAATCTTATGAATATGCTGCATTATTTCAGATCTTGGGGATTGTCGAAGCATAGTGTTATTCTGTGCCGAAATGTGAATGACATGAGTAAAGTATGGTTTAGCGAGACATCTCAAGTTATTTATCTATCTATCCGTTTATCGTTTTGTTTGTCTATATATCTTGTAAGTATGTCCAGTCCTGCCTACGCTTCTGTTTCAATAACGGTTTGCTGTATATTTCTCTCTCTCTCTATCTCTCTCTCTCTCTCTCTCTCTCTCTCTCTCTCTCTCTCTCTCTCTCTCT
>NW_004797447.1:559140-564362 GCF_000002075.1 Aplysia californica
AGAGAGAGAGAGAGAGAGAGAGAGGGTGAGAAAGAGAGAGAAAAATAAAGAAAGAGAGGGGGGTATGAGAGAGGTAGAGTGAGACAGATAAAGAGAGGGGAAGAGAGACAAATGAGGAGAGTTAAAGCTTGTTTTGAAGAGAGGATTCTCGGAGATATGATTAAAAATTAAACTGCAATAAACCTCTAGCGGTTGTCTTCAAACTGACTAAAATATGGAGCTAGTGCATCTAGTCCACACATCGACCTCTGGTCAAACTAATAATTATAACAGATGTTAGAAGTGAATGTTCCAAAGCTCGTAGTGTATCTTTTTTAAAATAAATACTCGTATATCTAACAAAATTGTTTTCTTTTTTTTAATAGAGTCTTTTATGACCATTGCTATATTATTATATTAGTCTTTCTTGTTTTATAAGTTAATTTACATATTGTTTCCCCTTTAGTTCAAATAATGTTAACACGTCTTGTTTAGTTTTGTAAAGCAACTAAATTATTCATTTTTTTACATGTTTATTTTGATCACACCTGTCCCTCTTTCATTTTTAAAATTTTATTTTTTTTGCATTTACCCCTTAAAATAAGAGAACGTGGTTATGTTGAAAGTAAAGAAGGAGACTGAGACCTAACTGGGTCTAGAAAAGCAATAAGACCGAGTTAGCAATATCAAATTAAGTTTGTTTTCTGGCGGGAAGAAGCGGAGACAGTTTTCTCTTCTCTCCCCTCCCCTCCCCCCCCTCCCCCACGTCAATTGATAATTTTACTAGACTATAGACCAAAATGAAAACGAAAACAAGGAATGAAAATTGAGTTAAAGAAAGACAAACAAAAATCCAGTCTGTGCTGCCCAAAACAAACACCGAAGAAGGAGTGTCGGAATTCTGTACGTCTCTGTGTTTTCCGAGAAATTTCTTTCAGCTCATGGAGCTTAATTATTCTCCGTACAGAACAGACAGCTCTCCTGTGAGAATATCTATAATGAAGTCTGATCCATGTCCGGAGACGGAATCTGCGCATAATGAGAACACTCGTAAACAAACTTGAACCAGCATCAGGGGCTGACTTAAAGCTCACTGGCATGAAATCTTTCCGCTGTCTTTGACTCAAAAATAGACCTTAATCAATGATGAATCAACTGTTTCTCTCTATGACGCCCATTTTACGCTCCCACATCCCTTCTCCGCCCTTCCCCCTGCCGCTTCCACCCCTCCCCCTCCTCCCACTCCCTCCCCCCTTCCCCGCCCCCTTTTTTCAAATGATTTCTGCAATGGGATCATGCAAATATTGCAGGCAAACAAGTTACAAATAGACAGATTCATTAATTTGGTCCTTAGACGGATGGGAAATTAAAACGAAGCTTGAATGAATGGTTGAATAACAGCACAGTAATGAAAGACGTAAAGATCAGGTGACAAAATGTAAAGGTCTTTTTTAATTGAGAATATTTTAAAAGACAGCCGGACATAAAACTAATCGCAATTTGTTATTGGGTAAAAAAAACTACTTCAAAGAGCTAGCGGGGAACACGTTTGTTTTGTGTATTATTTTTGTCGAGTAATCGTGTATTAAAAACCGACTGATCATGATATTGACCTGATACCTGAGCTGTAAGCCCATTCGGTGTCATGTACCTCAAATAAGGTCAGAAAAAAGGCTTCATTATCCCAAGGGCTGAGATATGAGCCCAGTAGGAATCTGTTAATTAACTCTCTAACGACCCATGTGAGTTGGAGCAGCCTCTCAAATCTGCTGCCAAGCCTGGCCCGACTCTAGATTTAACGACCCTTTTCAAAGTTTTAAGGTTGTTTATGGTGCGAAGTGCAACGTTTTGACTACCATCCTTGATAACATTGAGTTTAACGAGTACCTCTGTGGTGTGGGGTGGTGGGGCGAGGGATGAAAAATCTCTATAAACAATTCAGCCCCCCGAATCGTTCATTGAGGATCTGAACCATGGTCACCCTCACCACAGTTTCGCCTGATGCCACTGAGATAACAAGGTCCAGTGTGACCTGGTTCCTTCTAGCATAATTCTCACTGGATGCACTAGGAAGGATTCGTGTTAGACGTTCGCCCATCAGACTGCTGGAATTACTGGTGAACTTTCCCGATCTTCTTTGATGTCGTTGGCATTTTATGTCTTTTTTCCATTCCGGGTTCTTTTCATGAACGTGTGCATCCAACTCTTCCTTTTCTCGCCTTCCTTCCTTCTTTCAATTATTCTCATTCTCCTTTCCTATCATCCTTATTCGTATTTTGATCGTGATTATCAACATCAAGAACATCGCTTTGAAGGCAAATACGATGACTTGGATAGTTAACAGTTTTAAAGGAATTCTCAAAGGATATTCCTTGTTCGGCTAGCGAAGACATCACAAGGAGCATTATGATTCAGAAGAGCTATATCATCATTATCGTTATCATCATTATCATCATCATCATTATCATCATCATCACAATCACTATCATCATCACTACCATCATCGTTGTATGGAAAGCAGAGTAGAAGGGAGAGTCTTGCTTGAAAACACTCAGCTTAAGCAAATAAAAGCACAAACATCCATAAGAAATAAGATCCAGTTAAAATGATAAGTATATGAAGATAAAAGACTCTGTTCACTTCATCACCACCACCACTACCATCATCATCATCATCATCATCATCATCATCATCATCATCATCATCATCATCACTGTAATCATCATCACCGTAGTCGTCGTCATTAAGTGCACAGTCGTTGAAAAAAATCAATTTTTCAAAAACAAATAAATTATAACCCAATAAAAAGATTATATTAAAATTCTTTTAAGACTTATATGTTTATCTTTCTCGCTATGGAACTTAACTATGTTTTATATCTCCCTTCATTTTTTTCTCAATATTTATTTCTCTGTACATAATAAATAGACGCAGGTTATGATGCCCAAGGCAAACGCTTTTAATGATGCTCACACCAGTGCTTTTGTACGCGCACGAATGGCATTAACAAAACATGCATGAAATTGTAGAACATGCCACAGGAGACAACGTACATAGATATAAATTGCCCACTCCCCCGAGATACGAGCAAATAATTGTCTGATAAACGCACCGAGCCTTACATCTACAAACAATCCAATTTCTTTGTTTATTTCCAAGGAAAATTGGCAATTGTAGGACACATCTGCAGTACCCCTTCTGAACCCCTTCCCTTAACAAATACATGGATTAGAAAATGAAATAAAGAAACATAAAAAAATATGTATATGGTTAAAAAAACAACAACAGCTAAATAGAATAAAACTGCCAAAGGACATCAACGTGTATGTGCAGTGGACATATTGGAAGGAAGGGGCTTTCAGATTTGCCTGTCTCCCAGATGATTTCAGGGAATCTTGTTAGCGCAAAAACCCCCACAAAATGCCATGTAATCAACAGGAATTTCAGGCCGCTGCTTTTCTAATGCCTCCTTTGCTGGCTGGGGAAGTTTTTAAGCCCGTCTAATTTATTCTCTGCGTTGTGTTTGAAGTTCTGTGACATATCTGAAGCTTCAGACACCGACATGGCGGATGTTTTGCTGTTAGCTTTAAGAAACATGTAATTGTCTTTCGCGGCTGAAGGAAAAAAAAAACAATTTCAATTTTAAACCGTGACAAGCTTTGTTCGGATTCCCCCAAAAACATTTCCTGTACTTTTATTGGATTGAAGATGAATTCAAGAAAGAAACCGCGTGCAAATAACGCTCCAGAATTTATATCTGCAGAGTGTGGATGCAGGATGGATAATGGGAAGCAAGGTAATACATTATCCGGTCTATGTGTTAATGGCTTGCTTTTCGATGAAAATCATTCGGTTTGCAAAAGACAACCTTTGTTGGTGATCTTTTTCTCAAAGATTCTTTGGTATTTTAGAATGTGTACAGGTTGCTTTTTGGTGTTTATAATTGTCTCTATGAACTTCTCCATAAACCAGTATGGATGACTTTATTGGAAAAAATAAGGTGGGTTGTCTGAGATATAACCGTAAAGTTGCGTAAAATATAAGGTATACCCGTTTATAAAATTTACAATTAGTTTCCAAAGAGTTTGCTTTATAAGACTTTAAACAAGGGAGTGTATTTATGAGTTCGGTTAGCAGTTCCGTTCAAAGTTGACATTTTAGAGGCTGTAATTTTTTTCTACTGTCAATACATAAAAAGAGACCCAGGTTCAGGAACATTCCACTTTACGTTTGAGAATCTCCAAAACTTTCATAAAGTAAGGGGTGATTTTCGGATATGGATTGCAGAAATTGAAGAGGGAAACGGCACTCAAATGTTGTACCATTAATGGAATTATTACTCGCAAAAATAACTGAATCTAACTTTTTTAATGAAAGTAAAAAAAAAAAAAGATTGAAAAAGAGGATACCCTTTGGCTATGAAAGGCGAAGTGAAGGAAAAGAAGGAATGAAAGAAATGAACATCTCTTGATAGAGTGAGGTTTGGTAGCGGCCTGTTTTAAATTCAACAAACAGAGGCTAGGTAACATTATGTGAAGAAAATGTTTCAGCAAAGAGAAATATTTTTCGTGGTTACATAACATAGCCGTTCTGCATTCTTCTACATCCAATAAAACATCTAATGGATTTACAAAACATTGTTTGTAAATCTGTTTCTGTCATATTACTCTGACTGTGTCCTATATCATCCTATACTGAAGGCAAAAAGTTGTCAATTTCAGTAAGAAGTCAAGAGTAAAGAAGGTCGAAACGGTGCCAACATGAATACAAGTGAAAACAAACACTAAGTCCCCATTTATGTTTTTGCAAGATCATTCTGAGCGATAATGTTCATGAAGGAGAAGCAGTATTACCTGAACCTGAGCTCAAACGACGATAGTTCATTGACGCTTTGCCATGAACACGAACACGGGGAAATGGGGGTATGTGTATTTACCTGTTGTCAAAGTGCGATACACAGGAAACAAACGATGAGGTAGTCTATTATTTTATCAGACACCTCCCCCGGTCATGTTATTTACTGTCTATCACTTCCAAGATGTACAGTTTTAGTGGCATACTTTAAAACGCAAAAGTGTTTGACCACATAAGAAGCATTACTATGAAACGTAATATTCCACTTGATATAGATTCTAGTTGTCGAAATGGGAGAGGGGCATAAGGCACATGGTGTGAAAGGGGAGCAAAGGAAGAAATATTATCTCTCTCTCTCTCTCTCTCTCTCTCTCTCTCTCTCTCTCTCT